>NW_009951950.1:3221048-3249464 GCF_000747805.2 Chaetura pelagica | reverse complement strand
CACACACTTCTGCTTCTCTCTTGATACATGCTTTGGCTACTTTTGACTACTGGGTTTCTGCACCGTGCAGGGTTTCCTTGCAGGTGCTACTCAGAGCGCAGGGCAGTTCAGTGCAGTGCAGAGGTCACAGCCCGGGCAAAGGAAGGATGGCACCATGCTGTAGCACACACAATAAATTAAAAGAAGTCTTAATCAAATTTGGCTTCAGAAGTAACAGATAGAGTCTACAGAAGAAATACAAGAAGGGGACTGTAGCATGTGAATGTGTGCACAGTTGGGGATCGATGTTCATAGTAAACAGCACAAACCCAAATGTTTGCCCAAGAAAAGCCTGGGAGTGCCTTCTGATAACTTATCACTCATGTTTTTCCATTGCTGCTGTTAATGAGCACAGTTGCAGTTTGGAAACTTCCATACCTGGCAGGTGTCTACCCCTCCCTTTAGGAAACCAGCACAAAGCATTGAAGAAGTTATGATCCCCCCGTAGACATCCCTGTGATTGCAAATTGCATTAGAAATCAGAGGAACACCTGCATAATTCATGGTGTCAGATGTATCACCTGTTAAAAAAGAAAGAAGAAAGAAAAAAAAAAAAAAGAGAAAACCTCTCTATCTTTGAAACTAATCTATAATTATAGACAGAAAATGGTTTAGTATATGAAGAATTGGCAAGCAAGGGTGAAAGAAATATAGTTAAAATTACAACATACAAGTGAGGCAACAAGATGTCTCATCACTTAGGGAACCCAATAACTAGCATCTGTATAAAACTGTTGATTATCATAGTGTATAATATAAAGCTGTACATTATATATTTCTACTTCAAACTAGACAATAAATGACAGTAAGGAACTGAAAAGCTAGTTGGACACTGTCTTCAATACTAGTGCCAAAGTTCATTTCGAATTTATCCGCTGTTCTGTTCGTCAACAAATCACCTGCAAATATCTTATTTCTTTTATAAATATTTATTTTACTTTATTCAGAGCCTGAATGAATCATTTCTACAAGTGGGAGTATTTGCACACCATCTATTGCTAATTTATAGCTGACTTTTCATGTGGTAAACCTTGCTTTCATTTTTTTCCCTACCTATCACTATTATCTGTAGTTCAGGTAACATACTGTTCGTGTTCTCTGAACAATGGGAACACATTGCATGAGGCAAATGAAGAATGATCAAAAACAATGACCTGAGAATTTAAGCATTTTCTCATGGAAGTAATTTAGTATGTTATATTGACTAACGTGACCCGTGAGTCATGGTTAAAAAAAAATAATTTTTTTTAAAAAAAGTTTCCTTTTTCTTGGTGACATTATTCACAGATCAAATTCCTACATCATCCAACCTACCTGAAAAAGCATACATACTTCCTCTGAAAAAACCCCGGGTGGTTAATTGTAGCATTCATACTGTGTTTTTTATGCTTGAAGTTATACGGACACAGCCTGTTTGACTGAGACTGAACACTCTGAATGGTGTTGCTGTCTACATGTCATTTTCAACCTTTTTAGAGAGTATAGACATCCATTCCTTGTGATAAGGGTTTGTACAGCACTTCTCATAGAATCACAGAATGCCAGGTTGGAAGGGACCTCAAGGATCATCTGGTCCAACCTTTACAGGTAATACTATAGTTTATATGGGATGGCTCAGCACCCTGTCAAGCTGAGACTTAAAACTGTCCAGTGTGGGGAATCCGTCACTTCCCTCGGGAGAAGGGAACTTCCTTACAGCTGCAGGTGTATTTCTTTATTGGGACCTCCTCACCAGTGCTAGTAACGCTATGCCACTTCCCTGGGGAGACTATCCCAATGTTTGATTGTCCTCATGGTGAAAAATTTACCTCTTGTGTCCAATTGGAATCTCCCGAGGAGCAACTTGTGCCCATTACTCCTTGTCTTTTCCATGTGATTCCTTGCCTCCTTTGACCCCATGCAGCTCAGCATGAGCATAAATTTTAGGAATATTTCTCTTTTTCCACATACTCCAGAAAATTTTATGTTGAACAATGCACCAAATAAATCCTATATTTTACTATATGTGAGATGTTTTCACGCAGCATAATCAATAGCAGACAATTTAAAATACCTCCTTCCACAGTTGCTCCCCATCCTGATACCCAACACATTTTCCCTTCTGGGAACTGTTCACCAAAATTAGGCAGACAAATTGGCTCTATGTGACCTATTTAAACAAAAAAAAAAAAAAAAAAAAAAAAAAAAAAGGGGGAGGGGGTAGGGAGGAAGAGAGAGAGAAGAGATAATTGCTTTGAAAATTTAGCAAAAACTCATATGCCTCAGTAAAACTTGAGGATTTAGCTTTTAGGGGAGTTCTTACAAAACCCACCCACTCCACATGTAAAATATCCTGGCAGTTCTGCAGGTCTCTTGTCTTATGGCCAACATTTGAAACAACGCCTATGTCATGCCTAATTATTTTCCAGTGTGATGCAACAGAAGGAGGTGTTGGCAGGTCAATATATTGAAGAATGAGCAAACAAGAAACGCATCACGTAGGCAGCTGATGGGAAGACTGGAGCCTCCATGGCATGCTGCTCGGGCACAGAAATGGCCTTGGCTAATCACAGCACAACTGCATGGCACCTCCTAACAAATTCTGGGCATCAGTATGTGCAAAGAGCTGTGTGTGCACATCTCTGTGCTATCCTGAAAGGGCAACAAGATTTCTCGCCTGCTCTTTGCTTCCCTCCCACCTGCTCACAGTTTCAGGACCTCCCTGTTGTGGGGTGCTGCTGAATGCTGTGCAATGTCATGAGTGTTTGATGCTTGTGGGGACAAGCTGCAGTGTGTCAAGATGAGCTGGCACTGATCAAAAAGAGGGGAGACACAAAGCATTACTGAGCAGTTCCTGGTGGTTCAGTTCTGAACTGTGCAATGATCCCACCTCAAAGCACCAAGCCCCGTGCGTGGAGTCCCCAAGCTCCATGGGGCACAGATGTGGAGCCATTACTACTCTTGACAGCCTCCCAAACTTATTCCCAAGCAAAAGAAAACAGCACTAGCTGAGATGGAAAACAGAACAAAATCAAGCTTAATTTTTATTCAAAGTGGAAATTCGAAGTAATTCAAGAGAATTGATTTAGGAGCTGACAATCTAGATGTGTCAGAGAGAGCAAACTCCCCTTTGCAGAGAGCCCACAGTGATTAGGAGGTAGTGGCAGGTGATCATTTAAATTCATGCAATATTATTATACATTATTTCAATTCATGAGCTGTTAGCTGTAGGTAGCATCCTGCTGAGAAAATAAAAGTAGTTTTAATGTAAAAGCATCATTATATTTGAATTGCCTGTTCTTCTCTTTGAAATTTAAGCTTGATTTTCAGTTTTGAACACTGCTGGATCTCCCTGTACTCACGGAAAGGACATGATAAAAATCTCTGTTACCTCTAAGTAAAATGAGGTGGGGCATTTATTTTAGATAGGAAAAATATTTAGAAATAATAAAATTAATGTTTGCCTATTATAAAATACCTCCAGGAATCCAATATCAAAATGGACTGGGAACCTTTTGTAGAGCCCTGTGGCCATACTGTAGCTCTCTGTGCCCTGATACTGAGTAGAGAGAAGATACTGATACTGGCCACTGAGGCCAAGGGGTTTCTGCTGGTGTAGCCTGAACAGGGATCACTGATTTGCCAGCACAGCAGCAAGCTGACTACAACTGCTCTGCATATCTCTCATTGCTTTTAGAGGCAGTGGGAATTCACTTGACTGTCCTAGGACAGGCATAGGATACCAGCAGAAATTTCCCAATCTGTACTAGAAAAGATCCTTCTCACTTTTAGCTAGAAAGGTGAAAAAGCCAAGTGAAATCTAACAGAAAAAAATTACCATTGAGAGCAAGTGGTGCTGCCAGTTTCATCAGTGCTATATCATTTCCCATTGTTTTGGGTTTATAATTTCGATGGTATATAATTTTTTCCACTGAATATGGATGAACCTGGGTGTCTTGCTGAGTCACAAAACCAACTTGTACACTCCATGAGCTCGGCAAGTACAGGCTGAAACAAAGAGGTAGAAAATAATAAAACATTTGCATGAAAACTCTCAAGTTTTCCAGCTGTCTCCTGAGCTTATGAGCCACATAAAACTCTACAGGGAAATAGCTACAGTCTGCTCTACTTGCTTACCCATCTATTAATATTGGCTGTGTTTTGCACGTAACTTCAAAAAATATAGAAAGGGTGACTAATCTTAGTAACATGCTGGATCACTGGTATAATATTTGTGCAGGTCTCTACAAATACATGAGAGCTTTGCATTGGTCTACCTTGAAAAAGCTGTCATGCCACAGCAGTTGATGCTGCTCCCTGGCACGCCTGCAGCCAGCCATCTGGCTAGCCCACTGGTGTTTCTGGCAAGGACTTCTCAAGGGAGAGGCTTTTCTTCTGGAAGGCACTTCTTCTCCCAGTCATGAGCAACCACATCTCTCAGCTTCCAGCACTCAAGCAGCTCCTCTTCTCTTGGCTTCACCCCTCCAGGCTAGTAGTGGGTTAGTGGCAGTGCTGGGAAATGGTTCCAGGGATGTGGGTTGAGTTGCCAGCTCCCATCCCTGGTCAGGCTTTGTACACACCACAACCAGCTGGGTTGTGCAGGACAGAGCTAAGGACAAAAGCCCTATCAAACAAGCTCAATTCCAAAGTAATTATTTTTATGGCAACACAGGTTTCTAAATAGGATCTAAAAGGGGGATTTGTCTGTCCCAACTCTTCACTCCACTGGGTATAAAAGCAGCCTCTAGGGCTTACTCAGAAGCAGGCATTCATGCTGTGGGCACCTAAAATTTGTTAAACAGATCCCATTTTATCTGTCTAAATGTCTTTGGTGAAAGTGCCTTGGAGTTTGTAAGTGATTGCACAACTGGCAACAAAAATGAATAAATAAAGCAGAGTGCAAAACCAGACAACTCATTATAAACAAGAGAAAGGCCTATGTTTACAATTACAAAAAGATGAGTCTAAATCACTGTTTAGCATCTATTTACAACTCAAATACTATTT
The DNA here is from genome assembly GCF_000747805.2 of Chaetura pelagica. NCBI lineage: Eukaryota > Metazoa > Chordata > Aves > Apodiformes > Apodidae > Chaetura > Chaetura pelagica. Next base: position 3,244,439 of record NW_009951950.1, on the reverse strand, counting down.
CAAACAGCACAAAAAAGAGCAGTGGGTATGTGATAAAGGGCACTAAGCACAGTACAATTCACTAACAACCACTGATTGATCCTGTCCACTTGAAAAGGATCCTGTAATTTATTTTGAAGCTCCAGAATACCAGAGCAGCCCAGTACAAAATCCTCCTGAGATATCAGCTCACATGAAATGTACAGAAATGCTACAATACCTAAAATATAGCATTTAAATGTTGTTTTAAACGGATTTCCAAGGAAGCTGGGAGTGCCCAGAGTATCTGAAAACTGGGTGCCCTGATTTGGACCACTTCTTGGGGAGATATTTTTTTCAATAAAGACTTCCACTGGTGCAAGAAGAGAAAGAGATGGCCTAAATGTTACAGAGCAAGCCCATGAAATAAGGATAACCCAATCCATCGTGCAGTTTATTTTTAAGAGAAAACACAGCACCTTAGCCCTCCTCTGAGGTGGCCCCACACACGGGTCAGTGGGAGGGCATCCCAAGCAAGAGGATTTAGGAACTTACTCATACACACAGTGGGCAGCTGTGATGATCCAGCGTGGGGTGATGACAGACCCTCCACAGAGGTGGTGCCCGTGGAACTGCAGGCTGACCTGCCAGGGCCACTGCTGGGGGGAGGACGGGTTGCCCCCCACAATCCGTGGCCTGTAGCTGGCCCGTGTCCCGCACACTGGCAGAAAGCAAAGGTACAGTCAGGCGGGGAAATGCAGGCACGGTTATTGTCACCTTGAGCCCCTTCTCTGGCTGTGGCTGCCCCCAGAAGTTTTTCCTCCTCCCTCTTGTCTCTGGAGCATCACACCTGGCAGCTGGTACATAGGGGCTGTGGGACACATCTCCTCCCCTACAGAAGTAGCACTCAGCTGAGCTGTAAAACTCACTGCTCTCCTCTCCTTAACTGCACAGCATCCCAGGGGTCTACATAAGCTTGCTGAAGCATCTCCTCTCCCCTGGTGATTATTTTGGTGTTGGTTTTTTTTGTGTGTGTGTTTTGGTTTGGTTTTTTTTACTTTTCATATCCTGATCTGAAAACTAGATGACATGGAGAGGTGTGGGATGAAAGTTCCAGTCTTAAGACAGAATTTCCCTTTCCCCCACCGAGATGGCAAAGAACTGGAATTATGGTCTTGGTGCACAGACTCAACTCACAATTCTTAAACATCTACTTTCTACTGTGATTCTCACCAAAACACTACTGCTACCTGATGCTCCCAATCTGCCTTCCCAGCCTGGCGTTTTCTGAAATTATTTTAAAATAAACAATATAATTTTTCTTTGGTGTGATAAACATAATACAGTATGCGCCAAGCACACAATTCCTCCCAACTTTTGCCATGAGGAAGGACAGTTTCTGATCTTATTTTCACTTTTCCTGATTCTTACCCAAACATTTTAAGATGATCACATTGCCAGAAGTGCATTCCTCTCTAAGACGAAAAGACAGGGCAATGTTAGTCTCAATTGACAAATTTTGGGGTGTTTTCAATATTGTTTCATCTTCCTGTATATCTATCTGCACACAAATATAAGTAACTCATATACTGAAAGAGGCAGGAAGTAGTGTACTTGTACAATCTACTTAGGCCATTTAGCAAAATACCTTAAGGGGTATTTAGCTGAAATACTTAAGGTAACAACTTAGGCAACCCCAGGAGGCTGCAGACCATCTGCTGAAGAGTGGTTTGCTCTTCCACGAGGGGAGGCTCATCAGCAATTTTCAACATGATCTGTAGTCTCACTGGATCCATAGCTTGCTTCTCAGTGAAAGGTAATTAAGTAAAACAAACAATTGTCAGGAGGATGAAATGGAACATAAAGGGTTCATAAGCCCATTGGGAAATATCTAGGGATTTGTAAACTGAAGCACACTGCTCTACCATGAGAAAAAAATAAGGACCTGATGTCTATCCATTTGCAAAACAAAAAAGGGATCATGGGACACATAGGCTTTTTAAATAGCTCATTTTAAAGTCTTTGATTATTTTAATGGGCCTTGGATGGGGCTCCTTCTGACAGCAGAATTCTTGGTCTATGATGCATAACAACACCAACCACTTATGAAGTACTACATGACTGAAAAAAGAGGCAACAAGTTCAAACAATTAGTAATTCCCCTTCTATTGATTGCTCTCTCTCTCTGTCAGGATGAGCAAGCTGAGGCATACCTGAGGTTTGTTGCATTGTGCAGGGATGTCACTTGATCAGCTGATAACCAGTGGCTGAGGGACACAAAATGTCTTTGAAACTGCTTTTCTACTGCAGCCACAGGCAGGTAACCTGAACTCACATAACTGCAAATAAACCATAAACACAGCTTCTTCAGACAGCATTTCAGTAATCTGTTTAAATAATTCAGTGGTTCTGCTAACGAAAACTCAGTGTAGCAACCACAATAATCAGATTCTGACAGTTGATAAGTAATCCTATCCTCCCCAAGAAACACTTGTTATGTGTGCACAGTTTTTGTAGCAATCGTGTAGAAGTAACACATGCTAAGAGGTTTTTAACTGGCAGATAAAGTAAATTTTAACTCTAATGCTGCACTTAAGCTTTTACAGCAACTGGTTGGCAAACTTCCTAAAGCACAAACAAGCTCAGCTCATTGTCTCCTTTTTCTAAAGTTAGGTTTTGCAGTAGGGAGGATCAGTAATTTGTTTGGTTTTTTTTTCTTGTCTTTTGTGTTGAACAATTTAGATAGATTTTATCCTAAAGGTAACAACTATTTATTCAAAGAAGCTTTATACTGCTAACTATAATATGCAGAAATCAGAATTACACTATGGTGAGAAATTACAGAGCATCATTCAAGTCACAACTTCAAATTCTTTCTCATGTGTGTGAAAGTACGTGAAAGAAATGTTTCATTTCTAGGAGCAGGACCCATCTAGGAAGAACTGCCTCTCCAGGTTCTTCTCTAATGGTGAGGTGGACCTTAATTCCTAACAGATATAGTGGCATTAATTGTATATACAATTTCCCTACTGAGGAAGTAAAAGAAATGGAAAATGCTTGTATGTTTTTAGTGCCTTTCTGACAGGCTGTAAGCTACTAGAGAGGCAAGGGGCATCTGCACCCCATAGGGAAGATTTAACCAGACCTTTGTATTTAGCCATCACCCAGGATTTATATCAGTAATAAATGGTAATTGCAGTGCACAATTCCTCAGAACAGTTCCCGCATCATCCCAAATCTCCTCAACCATGTCATTCACAAAGGCAGATTTTTCTTTTAAGGCACAAAATAATACAAGGTTTCATTAGAAAGACTGGAAACCTCACAGTTTGTTGGAAATGCCAAATAAAGTTTCTTTCATTTTGTGCTCATACCTTGAGAAACCCAGATGTTTGCAGGTCGTATTTCCATACTCTGCTTTCCAGTCATCAGAGCAGACTGTTCGCCAGGATCCAGAAGTGAACACTTGCAGCACTGCTTTCTTGCCACTCAACCTGACTTTGAGAGTCAGAGGAAGAAAAGCCTGAGTCAGTTGTAAAGAAGAACCACTGGGTATACAACACATACACAACCATGTCATGCACCACTGTGGCATCCCTTGGACCACTCAGTTTTTTCTATTTGTCTTTTTCATCATTTGGATCCTTTGACAGAATTTTTCTGTAATTTTTCCCTCCTTTAAGGAAGGGAACCAAAGCGCATTGAGCTGTAGCAGCCAGGAGAAAAACATCCCTGGTCATGGGAATGTACAGGGAATGCTAGCTCTTCTATGAATGGAGAAGGCTGCCTTGCCCTCCTGTGAGCTACCCAAGCCTTGCTGATTGCAGTGAGATGGAGCTGCAGATGCTTGGCACAGAGGAAACCTACGATCAAGATAAGCAGTGAAAGGTGGTTGGCACCTCCTGCACTGTACAGCACGGAGAGGTGGATGCACTTGCACCCAGCTACCCCTGGGCTCCCGTAGATTTTCCTACCTGCTTCCCTCTGCTGAAATGGGGCTGGTGTGCCTGGCGGGTAAAGGATGGGGAGAGGAGAGATGAGCAGGTTGGGAGCTGGGCTCCCAAGGACTCCCACACCATGCCATCCTGGCTCTGTTCAGCATGGTCCATCCCCACTGAAGGCTCTACACACTGGCCCAGCTGCAGGGCAGCTGGCACTGCTGCAAGCTATGCTGCTTCTGGACAAGAGACTGATGAGGAAATACTGCAGGAGGCCCAGGCACAGAGCCATCCCCTATGGTCCCTTCATCCCGCAATCTGCCATGTCATCCTCACCCCTCCACCCTGCAAGCAGAGCCTCTGCTGGAGTGCAGAGCCCCAAGTGAGCAGGAGGCACCTGGCCCTGGGAGAGGGCATGTCTACATGGTCTTCCCAAGGAAAAGGGAGGCAACACGCATGGTTACTGCTGAGTGGGTTCCCTGCAGATGCCCATGGGCCAGTGTTATGGCATTACAAAGCCAGACAAGAAAACCAGACACGTTGTCCACAGGCTCCACAGAGGCCTGAAGCCTCCCTGTGGAAAACATGCCAAAGGCTGAAAGCATTGTGAGGGATGAGCTGTGGCTAAAAGCTCATGTTTTTTGTTAGTCCTGATATTGCACCAATGGAAAGCTGTGCTGCCTCCTTACCTGAGAGAAACAGAGAGAAACTCAGACACAAGGGCATACATTTCATACATGAAGCAGCAAGCTCTGCAGTATTTAGTGCACAAAAGCAGTGCTGATCTCTCCCATTCTCACATCCTTTAGGATAATAACAGTGTTCTGCAGTCTTCAAAACTGGCACAGTGCAACTGTGTGCCAGTTTGTACAGAGAATGCTGTATGCATACACCCTAATGCAGTGATGGTACCGCTTGCAGGCAAAGGAAATGCTAGCAGTCAAAAAGCATCTAGGATTCTAATGGAGAAATATGCCCCATATGGCAGTTGTGATATCCAGCAGTTAGCACGTTTATTTTAAGAGCAGTTTGATTTCTTACAAACTGTAAATAAATACCTTAGAGACATTGTTTCTCTGAAGTGGTGATTTATATGAATCATCTTATCTCACCCAAACTCTTTAGAACATGCATTTCTTGACAATGTGCCAGATGCTACAGGAGGAGGTAGGAGGGATTTATAATCAAATCTAAATTACCACATCCGTACTCATCCTCCCCTTCTTTACAGTTGAAGACACCATTGCACCTGGCAGATTTCTGGATACATTTAAAGGATGATCGGCAGCGAAACTTCCCAATGCAGTTGTATTGGACTAACAAGAATGAAAGAAAACAGGGTGATGAATACACACTTGGAATTTAATTTAACGTTTCTGACAGGAAGGAAAAGACAACTCCTGTACTCTAGGAACTTTTGAAATGCCACCTGGAGGTTGCTACGTGGTGCTGCTAAACTCATCCATTAGTGATGACTTGTAGGATGAGCTGGCCTTGCTGTCTGTGCTGGCTCCTTCCCAGCTCCCTCTACCCAGTTTATGTTTCATTCCAGGGCAAGTTTCTGTCTGGTGCCCCATCCCCTCAACAGCAAAAAGCTTTTGCAGGTGTGAAGGCACTGCTCTAGCATCAGCATATTTGGCACCTAGACCTAGGCAGGTCACACCTTCTGGTCACAAGTAGACTCATTATGCATTTTCTTTTCCTTTTTAGAAGTTGTGATAGGGGAAAGTTCTTGGACTCTTTGGAAACAAACTTAGAGAAGTGAATTACAGGACAAAAATATGGTGTGTGCTATCTGAAGCTTCGCACATTTTCCAAACTCCCAGTTCACCGCCTGGGAGGAATGGGTGAAGTTTTTCTAGAGAAAGGTTTCCTGAAGCTGAGGGTTCTGTAGTGCTGTAGATATTACACCAATCCTCTCATGGGTGCCAGATGTATTTTATCTCTACATGTAAATAAAATTTAAAGCCATCACATCAACAAGATTTTTTACTTCAGCAAACAAGCCACAGTAGCAGTTTAATTCCATTCTAAGTAAAAGGCTCATGAAAAATTGAGCACGTGAACAGTTAAGCGAGAACTTAATTAATAACTAATTGTACTCACCACCCAGGCCAATGGCAACTGCTAGGATTACTGCAAGGAATAAGCCACAAATATATGGAAAGTATTTTAGGGAGGCAAAAGCATGGCACATCGAAGGTGGCTCAATATCTCCTAGAAATCAAACAGAGAGAGCAGATTCTGTGAAGTTACACCAACTTCAGTTTGCAATGAAAAAGATTTATCTAACATTAAACTAGATGGCAGTAGTAACCCCTGCAAATACTTTGTGAGCTGACCTGACCCGAAGGTGTTCAGAGCTGAGGGGCTCAGGGGCTGAGAAGATTTCAACTGCTTTGGGGCTGGCTGGTGCTCTCAGACACCCCTTCAGCATTCCCCTGCTAAGGAGTCTGAATCATGCCCTTATAGAGCACCTGGCTTAAATACACATCAGTAGCAATTGCTGAATACATTTCATGAGCTGGACCAGTTCTGCTCTCCAGCCACTTCCACAGCAGAACTCATCTGGATGGTATTGTCAGTCTGGAAGACAACAACAGATTCCACTGAAAATAATGAATAGTTCACTTGTTTCAAATGTATTTGGTATGCAAAGGCCAAAGCATGGGAAAATAGTATATACAGCTCTGTCCTGGGTACACACAGGAACTGGCAGAACCTTCTCTTCAATTTCAGTTAATGCAGCTCTTCATTCCCTCATTCTTCAAGCTTTGAATTACAGATTAGCAGACACAATCAGTCAAGGCTGAGAAGTATCTCCCATCACTTATAGACTCACAAGTCAGTCCCAGCCAAAAGAGACTCTTTCAGAAGCAGCTGAGTAACTGGCTTTGGTAATAGAGTTGGTGTCTGGTATGCCAAAAATCTTAGACACTGCTAGTAGCTAATGGACTAGAAAAATTAAATTACTCTATATTCATCCTTGGTGCCCAGCCTGCCTCTGTTGAAGTTAATGGTTATTTTTGCCATGAAACCTATGGGAAGCAGCAAACACACATGATATTCCTCCAAGGCTGCTCTATTGTATATTCAGGTCTTTAATGGACACATTTTCAGGTTTGTAAAATTTCAAATAAGCCATTCAAAAATAGCTGAAAAGTACGGACAAATATTTGCTATATGGCTGAAGTGGGTGAATCAACCAGCTGTGAAAAATGCTTGCCTATACAAGCTGACATAAGATGTTATCACCTGTTAATGTGCTGGGAGACCTCACGGCTGGGGGCGTGAGGTTGTATTTCTTCATCCTCTAATGGATTGCTTTCTCTGACTGAGTGGGCAAGCATAGTTTTGCAAGGCTAAAGATCTACACTAGCCATTTAGTTTGCAAAGGTCAAAAAACTGTGCAGTATCCCTACCAGATCCATCTGCGCTGGGATCCACTTTTGCTTGTGGTATGAAGAAGAATCTTTTGAAGGAAAACTGAATTTCTGGTACTGGCGATATATCCTCTGTAATCGTGATGATTTCAAGACTTCCAGTAGTGGAATTTGTCTCTTGTACCTGGCTCAACTGGAGGGAGGGAAAATAAAAAGGAAGTTGATGACTGTAAAATCATACCATAGAACGATAGAATCATGGAGCAGTTTGGATTGTAAGAGGCCTCTAAAGGTCATCTTGTCCAAAACCCCCCTACAATGAATTGGGACATTTTCAGCTAGATGACGCTGCTCAGAGCCCAGTCCAACCTGACCTTGAGCATTTCCAGGGATGGGGCATCTACCACCTCTCTGGGCAACTTGTTCCAGCATTTCACCACCCTCATTGTAAAATACTTCTTCCTTATATCTAGTCCAAACCTACCCAATTTTAGCTTAAAAAACCCTGTTCTATTACAACAAGACCTGCTAAAAAGTCTGTCCCCGTCTTCTTATAGACTCCTTCTAAATACTGAAAGGCCTCTGTAAGGTCTCCCTGGAGTCTTCTCTTCTCCAGGCTTCACAACCCCAACTCTCTCAGCCTGTCTTCATAGGAGAGGGGTTCTAGCCCTCAGATCAGATTTGAGTCCCTCCTCTGGACCTGCTCCAACAGCTCCATGTCCTTGTGTTGGCAGCTCCAAAGCTGGACACAGTATGTTAAGCTATGTATTTAATGTTCATGAAAGGAGGTATCATAATGAATTTACCAGCAAACTACTGAAGTTAATTTTTGTTCAAATTTGTCTAAGCGCTATAGCTGCTTTTAATAACCCACACTGGTCCTGTGGATCCAACCCCTGCTCTTTACTGCAATACATGAGAAAGACTAAAAAGGCTATGACACCTGCACAGCACCTGGCAAAATCCACGTACAGGGGCACACTGAACTTTACTTTATGAAACCTTTAATCACTTTCCACACAGTGAAAAAAAAAATTAAAATGGGCTACACTAGAATTCAGGATAAATATATTTGAAATGCTAATTTCTGACTGTGGTTCTGCACCCTGTCACTGGCAAAAGGAATCAGATTTTTTAATTTACAGTGGTGTCAAATAGGTCCAGGTTTGATAAAGAAAAAGTAAGTGTTGCAGAGTCCGTCCCAGAAAACTGTTACAATGACACATTTTAGGCAAAGAATATGTGTTTTGTCTGTGACACTTCATCTTTAAGTCACCTGGAATATTTTTTCACCTTTCAGCAAACAACTGCAATAAGTTTTCTACTTTTTCATTTGATAAAACTTCATGTACACTCCAATGAATATAAATTAAATTTTATATAGGATCTGATAGCTTTAAGGCAGAGCAAAAAAACCAGCTTGTCGTTGTCCATCAGGAAACAAAACAGCATTGTGAAGTACACTAAACAGGACAGCTAAACACCATCGTGTTGTTTATTTAGAGGGTATTGCATGCTCCCGATGATTCACTCACCTCTTCCTGAGAAGTCATAGTTAAAAGCAAAGCTGTTTTCTTTCTTCATTATCAAAAGAAACCAAAAGGAAACTCTGAGGTTGCTAAGCCGTGTGGTCTGGAAACGTTTTCACCCAGCTGGCCGCAGCTGCCCGTTCATTCATCTGTTGCACAGGGCATTACGGCAGCAGCCTGTGTAATTCAACCTGGTGAGGGGTATCGGATAGCCCCGGATGGTATGGCTATGGAAAGGGGAAGATAAAAATTCAGCACGCTTTTTTAATTAGCCTAAGAGCATCAGGTAATATTTTAGTATTTGCAAGCCTCTCTGTAACCCCTCAGCAAAGGAGCAGCACACACTGCACGGTCTTGCGCTTGCTCGTCTTTTATCGCAAGTCGTGCAGCTGAGAAGTCTGCTGAGAGCTGTGGGTGGCAGAAGCCCCAGATGCTTTGTCTTTTCTGTACACCAGGCCCATAAGGTCACCTTACTCTTCTTTCTCTTCGTTTAGCCTTTGCTATGTGCTTGCAGCAAAGAGCACACTTAAAGAGTGTTTTTTTGAAAGACACCCATGCTTTAGTTATGGATAACATCTGTAATTAAATATTGCACAATATTATGCAAGTAGTTTGCAAGAAGTATCTCACCCATGAGATACTTGAAAATGAGTGAATGTCACTCATTTGGACTCTGGGATTTAGAAAAATAAAATGTAAGCTCAGCTTCATCAAATGTTTAAGAAACATAATTATTTGGCTTGTTTTGTTGTGAGTTTTTTTTACTAAGAAGAGAGATTGATGACAGGAGAGATGAAGCAAAAAGGCCACAGCAGTGTAAGTGAAACAAGGAACCTGAGAGGCCAAGAAATTAATTTTTTTCCATTATAAAGCCCATGTCCCTGGAACATGGTTGCAATGAGGGAAGCTGTTCAGACCTTTTGCTGTGCACAATGGAGACTGAAAATTCCAAAGGAGAGGATGACACATCACAATCCTTTTAACTGTTTACATCTTCTAAGCCATGACATCAAGACTTCTGCCACATTTTCAGCAGCCTTCCCTGGAAATGGGAAACACAGGGGGACATAAGCAGAAAAAAAACCACAAACAAAAACAAAAAACAACAGACAAAGATGTTTAAATAAAGCTACACTTCTTGAGTTCCTCATGGTGCTCTGATGCTCTCTCCACTGCCCCTCAGAGACAAACAGTTGGAGAAGCAGCCCAAACTGGCCAGGTGTCCCAGGGAAGCTCAACAGAAAGTGAGGGCTCATTTCATGAGACCAGCAGCTCTGATGGCCCTTTTGATCCATGGGATGACATGTCCTGTCCTGCCCCGGGAGTTGTGGTGCCTTCAGTGAGGACAATCCAGGCCAGAGAAAATTGTCTCCAACCATTTCTCCTACTCTGGCTGTGCTGGAAACCCTGTGGACAAGCCAGCGTAGCTCTGCAAAGGCTCCCATGGTGGGATTGGAACCACCAGGATGGACAGGCTTCTCCCTGCTGCCTTCCAAAGCTGCTCCAAGCCCAGACTCAGGGCATGATGGCTAGAAGGGACATTGGTTTTGACCCTGCACACGTTGGCCAGCTCATCTTCTTTGACTGAGAAGCCCAAAGCATGAACCATGTAAGATAGGGATGGGAGGACATGAAAATCAGGCCCAAAAGGAAAGAATCTGTCCTATAGACTAACTTCTTACATGCTCAGGACATCCCCAGTTGCCTCCCCCACACTGCAGTAGCAGCTCAGGTGAATTTCTAGGCATTCAGAAGACATTTTAAAATGATAGGCTAAAGGATCTCATCTCAAATCCTACAGCAAGTCCACCCTGATTGTGGTGCTTACCTTTGGACTACTAGTCTTGTTCGGCTGGGCCAGATGGGAAAAGTCTGCAGATAGATTTTGCTTTTTTAGCCAACCTAAACCAGAGATTCAGAGGTGCCGATACTACAAAAACAGGATGTCAGCTTTTGTCAGAAAAGATCACAAGAGGTTTGAGGGTTTGCTTTTCTTATATATTTTAGCTGTCTCTTTCTCTTTCTCTCTCATTTTCTTCCTCCCTGCCTCCCCCCCTCGCACTCTCCTCCCACCTCCTAGTTTCTGTCAGCCTCAGCACACGGCCGGGGGAAGAGTGGAGGAGATGGCAGTGGCTGAGACACAGCTGTACGCCAAGGTGGCCAACAAGCACAGGAGCAAAAGCCCATCTGTACTCCTCGAGTCCCTCCTCAACAAAGGATTCTCAGCTCATATCGCGTGAGTAATGTGTTCATCTGCCTATGCACAGTAAGAGGTGTTTAAGATACAAGGGGAATTTCTCGTGAGATCCTGACTTCAGGCTGCTTGCTTTATTCATCAAGAGAACATGTTGCTTCCCAGATGTCCCTATGCAGGGATCAGACCCATCTTGCTGTGAATTTCTTGTAAAGCAGAGTGTACTGCCCATATTGCAAAAGCAACCTGCTCTGTATCTGTTTTTTAAAAATCCTGTGTATTCCTGAAGACACATGCACTTCCAAGTCTTCAGTTTGAGATGCCTCACAATAAGAAGCTGATGTCCATACTTTGTTCTTGGGATATATCCTCTTTAATTTTTTCTGTTTATCACCATTATAAAGGAGTTGGGTGTGGATGTAACTTCTATCCAAAGGCCTGGCAAAGATCTCTTGCTGGATTTTGTTACTGAAAATAGTTTTGAAAGAGTAAGCTTTCCTTAACAAGATGCCACGTAAGTCTGTTAATTTTTATACCTGTCTTCAACTGGGATCTTGCTCCAAAAGCATTTTCTACCTGGAAAATATGATAGTAAAAGATGAGAAACTGTTCTTGGCAAGCCCAATGGATGAGAGATTAACTCAACAGAAAATAACTGTGGTGGTCACTTCTCTCCCAAATATTCCTCTGGTTGGACAAGGAAGTTTTGGGGAGGATTTTTCAGCTTCTGAAGGGCAAGTATGGACACTTCAGTTAAAAATGTTCAAAAAATAAATCTTTTCATTTGAATGTCAAAGAACCCCTCATAAAAATATTTTAGAAAGGAGAGGAATATCTCCTTCCTTTAACTGAAAATTAAGCAAGTTGAATGGGCACCATTCGTAAGTGCTGTGCTGCTTTTTTGGGAGCAGCAGTGTTTAGCAGATTGACTTTAGACATGATAGGCACAGCTAACAAAGAAATTCTGGGTCTCTTGTTCCCAGTTATACCTAGTTTTAACTGTTCAGCTGTAAACCTAGTTCATTGTTTCTCTAAGAATACTACAAGCCAGGTCATCTCAAAGTAATGGCTGTGTTTTGAAGTTTTTGTATAAGTGAGTCCCAAGGAGAGCCATGAAGATGACCACAGGGCAAGAGCAGATCTCCCATGAAGACAGGCTGAGAGAGCTATGGTTGTTCAACCTGGAGAAGAGCAGGCTCTGAGGGAACCTTAGAGTGGCCTTCCAGTACTTGAAGGAGGTCTACAAGAAAGGAGGGGAGGAACTTGTTACAAGGGTATGTTGTGACAGAACAAGAGTTAATGGCTTTTAACTGGAAGAGGATATATTTAGGCTAGACATTAGAAAGAAATTATTTACTGTGAAGGTGGTGAGAAACGGGAACTTGGTGATGTTTAGGTTCCCTTCCAACACACGCCATATGATTCTATGATTCTTCACATCCCCTTCAAAACACTTTCTGCTGTTACTGAGATGGCTTTGTGCTTCCCAGGTCAAAATCAAGAAGCAGTGGCAGAAGTACTATGTAAATTGACTTAAAATTACAAAATGCCCAGAAACACTTTTTTAAAAAAAAAAATTATTTTATTTTATTGACTTCAAGGCCTTCAAAATTTTGGTTGCATTTTTAGAAAACCTTTTAGATGTCTCTGTAGTTCCTGGATTGAACCGTAAATGAAAGTACTGAAAAGTTGTTTTCTTCGAGTTGTTATGGCCTGAGAAAAAAGAGGCTGGTGGAAATATTTCAAAATCTTTCATAACAGAGAACCAGCATCTCACAGCAACATTTCCCCAGAGCAAAAAACAAATATGTGGGGATCAGGATGAGAATCGGAACAACAAAATGGGCCTCCCTTGGTGCTTACACAGAACAGAACTGTGTCAGCAGTTTCTGCTTTAGAGAAGAGCCAGTTTATTCTCACTGTCAAGACACTATTTTTAATACAAATTTTCAATGGTTTATTCCTACTCTGTATATGAGAAAAACTAGTATATACAGAATTTATTCTACACATTTTCCTTCAATCGTTGCTGCTTTTGTTGGAAGAAAAGAATGTGTAGTCACAGCCTAATGCTCTCCTGGTGCTAAGAGCACCACAAAGCCTCTTGGGAAGCATCCTGCAGCCAACATATATGATGTTGGTGGAAAGGTGGAAACAGGCACAGAGAGAAGCACAAGGGAGCAAGAACATAATACTGAGTCAAATGATAGTCCATGGCTTCAGGTCTTGCTTGACTTACTACGTTCATGATTTTGCTGGCCCTATGGTAAAGACAAGCTTAGGGCAAGCTCAATTTGGCTTCAGGGCTGTTTGCACAGAGCTTTTCTCTAAGTGAGAGGAACAGCTTGGCATGAAGCAGTAAAATGCCCATTTTGAGGTGTTACAAGTGGTTGACAATGTCTGCATCATTGGCTGAGCAGTGACAGGCACAGACATTTCACCAGGATACAGCAGGAAGGGCTGCATGGGGAGAATGACAAAAACACTGGTTGTTTGTGTTTGACATGATGGAGAAGGGGGACCTAGCAGAGGTGTGGAAGGAAAATGTGCAGTATTTAGTCACAGAGGACACAGGCTAGTTTTAGACAATCTGGCTCATGGCTTTGCATTGGTTTAGCCATGGTAGTTGATTTACTTTACGGAGAAGAAAAGAAAGGTAGAAAGCAAAGCTTGAGTGCAAATGCTCATGTTAGCACTCATCCATGTTGAGTCCTCACTAAAAAGCCAGGCATGGTTGCTCATACACATAAGTAGCTTTAAATGTTTTTAACAAGCCAAAATATAGTTTTAGAACAAGAGAGAAGACATAAACCTAGGAGGAAGCAGCAAGGAGTAATCTGAGTCCTGCTGCTTCATGCAGTCATTGCACCGCTGGTGTGTGCTCAGGTGTCACAGGGAGGGATAGAGGATAAAAATGTGAGGAGACTAAATGAATCAATGCCCTCAGGATCCAGTGGCCAGAAAGGATGGCCTCAAAAAAAGAACAAAAAAGATGAGCAGATGACAAGTAATTTAGCAGGTTTTCCTCCATGACCATTATATCTACTTTCTCTTCATGTCTGTTCTGTGAAGTTTGTGGGTCGGTTACAGGGCTGGAAATAGGGTTAATGAGTGCAATTGCTACTTAAACACTGGGGAATCCTTCATCGCCTATTATTTAGTTATAAATACTTGCTAATGTGAAGCACATAATTGGAATTTTGAAAGCTGTGGTGAGAAAAGGAAATATGACTTAAATCTGATTGCAGAGAGTAAAAGTTGCATTAACAGAGAGAAATGTGAAATAGTCTCCTTCATCTTTGACTGAACTGGTGGTTCACATGTGTCTCTCTGCTGACCTATGGAAGATCCTCAATCCAGATTTTCATGCCCCAATATAATTAAGTTCTGCTTCATTTGTATGCATAGACTTAGGTCTGGCATCTTGAATCAGAACATTATTCTATGAACAAAACAAAACCTGCTCTTACAATGCTTGGACAGGTGGTTTACCCAATCCTAAGAAAATCCATATAGTCACTAGAGCTGATAGGGTAACACCTCCAGAACACAAAAGAGGACATCTTTTGGGGAGGACAGGTTACTAATCTTCAAAGAATTAAAAAATTGCAGTGGAAAAAACTATCTGGAGAGCTTCAAGAATGTCAATATTTGCCAGGAATAACCTAATTGTTAACAGTCCTACCTGTGTTGGAAAATAGACTTGGTGACCACAGCGTGTCTATTCTGTATTTCTAGCAGTTTTCTTTTTGGTATTTTGATGAATCCATTTTGGCTTTTTTTCTAGGCAAAAAGCCTTGGCTGCTACTGGACAAAAGACAATAGAAGATGCTGCAAAATGGTAAGTACCTATACTTTCTAAGGAGTGCTTTCACATTAAACCTGGCTAAAAATCCTCGTTCATGTGCCGATCCTGTCACTGCAGTTGAAGTTAGCTTAGGTAAATGTTAAAAAAAAAAATAAATCCGTCCCAAAAGAAAGGAGAAAACAAACAAGGAAAATGTGTGTACCCATGGCTGCAGTTCTAAACGCCTGCAGTAACAATGTGAGATTCCATGGCAATGCCTGAAGGAAAATAGTCTGTCTTCTTCCCTTGAGAAGGGCTCATCACAAAATAAGCTGAAAGGCTGATGCTCAGAGGGAGGCAACACTGGAGACAAAATCACTTGTTATTCTTGATCCCTACAAAATTTTTTCCTCTGTACCAGGACTCTCACAGAGTATTCATATGTAATTCATATGCTGACAATCGACTTTTTTTGCTTTAATCCACCTTCAAATGAATACTTTAATCTGGATTTTGTTGTGGAGTTTTTTGTCATTTTTTAGGGTTTTTTTGGTTGGTTGGTTGGTTTTTTTTGGGGGGGGTGTTGGTGAAAAGCCGGAGGATACATTTGAGAATGGTGTATTCTTCCCAAACATTTTTTTGTCAGGGATGTTACCATACTTTCTATCAGTCACTCCCAATCTGACAGCTGTGAAACCAAACAGCATGTGAAAAATAAGGCGAAGGATATCATCACTTGGACTACAAGTTTCTCATCTTTCCTTGTGCATTTTCTGATTTGTCTTGTTTGCTTTTATTAGGGCTGAATAGAAAGGCTAGCTATTTTTGAGTGGTTTTTTTTAAATCTTCAGTTAGTTTTCATTTTGTCATTCTTCAGAATTTTCTACCCACTGCTTCTTTTCCTTTGCCAGTCCTCTATTTCCAGTCCTGAGAAACATGGGAAAATAACTCAAAAAACTCTTAAAAATTCTTTTTCTCATCTTTGTTTTTCAAGCATTGAAAGAAGTGAAGGCACACAGTAAACACATACAAAAAGCAAGAATATAACCCCACCATTCTCTGTTAATACTTTCAGGATAAAATTTGTAAAGAGCTTTTATCTTAGGTTTTCATTTGTAAGAGCATAACAACCTTCTATTTCCTCCACGATACGCTCTTGACTCCAGGTTGCACTCCCACTGCAATGATCCCTCTTTGGATGACCCCATCCCTCAGGAATATGCACTTTACTTGTGTCCCACCGGCCACTTGTATAACCACCTGCAAGAGTTTTGGAAGGAGAGCAAGCGCCAGTGTGGGAAAAACAGAGCCCATGAGATTTTTCCTCACATCACTCTCTGTGACTTCTTCACGGTAAGGCACAAAAGATGTGCAAGGGTCAAATATCAGCTACTGGTAAAATTGGGCCACTTGCCATTGTTTTACACCAGAAGTTCTCCTTGGCAATCAAACTGACATGAATCAGGTCCAGACATGCTAGTTTCATATCTGAGTGCTCGACACCTGCGTAGGCATTGTGGATTTTCTTCCCACCACCTGCTTTAGGTACCCACCTCAGGCCTCAGCATACCTAAAAATTGGATGCTGGGGCCAGTGGGATGGTTTGGTGTAGCTGAGTGACACTTGCCCAGTATCCAGCTAGGGCAACTGTACACAGTCCAGGCTACACATGGATCTGCCAGCAGGAAGCACTGCTCCCCACACACAGCTATCAGCAGGCTTCAGAGACCAAGCCCATGGCTGCATCCATATAAGGTGTTAAACCTTCCTGGCCAGGGCAGCAGCAGCTGCCTTTAGCCAGATGTGCAGTGGTGATAGAGTTATCATAGGATGCAGAAAACTTTGGTATTATACCTATGGGAATCTCAGGGAAACCCCCTGCCTTCCCCAGAGAGCCTCAACCAGAAGGTCATTGCTAAGGTGGTGTGGCCCAGTTTTTACCTTTTCTGTTGAAGCTTGGAAGTTTTGAAAAGACAGAAGCAGAACACACACGGATGGAAGGAGCAAGGGGAGACAGACTGGAGTCTGACAGTGCAACTGAGTCACTTTGTCAATAATTTCACATGGAAGATGGATTCTTGAGCTGGACTCCTGGTGGGCTGTTTTCTGGCCCTACAGATGCTACTCTCCCCCTAGGCAGCCTTCTGAATGCTCAGTAACCCTCTAATGAACTTCCTAGGAGAGCTGCTTCTCCTGCATAGGTGAATGTGCCAGCATCAGCAAAGGCCAGAAAAGAGTCACTAGTCTGGAAAAACTCTGTAGCCACCTGGAATTTCATTTTCGCATGTTGATGGCACAGCACATGAACATCAGCTGCAGCTGAAGTGCACTGAAACATTCTGTTAATCATACTTTTACACTAAAGCATGCCTACGTATAGACAGTGAGAATAGAAGTGGTTTTTTGCAAAATATTGAATGGTACCTGTGGTCATTAATCTCAATTACAAAGAACAAAAATCATTAATTAATAATGAATACTGCGCTTTTGAAAGGCAGAAGAGATAGCTGAATTGCAACCCTCGCCTTGCACATCTCAGCCCTGTTTCAGGTAGCATATTTCTAGGGACAAATGCAACAGCCAGTGTTGCTCTCTGCTCCTTGGCTGTCAGCATGAACTGACCTGGGCACCTCATGGGCAGAAAGGGAGACTCACCGACCTGCTTTCCTCCTCCTTCTCCCAACCCAGCTCTCCCCCATTTTCTGACTCCCCAACATCTTTTGCAGCTCCCAGACTTGTTGACCACAGAGGAGCCTGCTGCATGGCACATACCCTGGTGCGGGGCCTCCATCTCTCCCTGTGCCCCCACAGCCCAGTCTTCCCAGTGCCCCCTTGGTGCAACTCTCCTCCCTGTGGCCTGAGAAATGCTCAAAGCTGAAAGATGGTGTTAACAGGAGGAGCTCTTTTCTTCTCTTCTGCTTTTCCCTTCTCTTCTGGTCTTCCCTTTCAATAGCTTCACCCAGAGTGAAGGCTAAATGGAGCAAATAGCTCTGCAGAGGAGAGCAAAGAAGCACAGAAATGGAGCATCATTGATGTACCTGTCTTTGGCTGGACAGCATAAATTCCAACTTTGTCTCTTCTCTTCTTAAGTTGCTTGTCCCTTTTTTTGTGGCACTACAGCTCTGTACAGTCTTTTAATTTGCTGTGATTAGAGCATGAAGGATAATAATGATGGAGGTGCCTTATGAACTTCGCTAGGTATGTTGGTCAGTATCTGATATTTGGAAGTTTTAGCAGGAGCGATTTCAGCAGAAGACTGTAGGATAACAATAACACAAATTCTTACTTAGAATTAAAATGGGAAATAATGATCCATGCCTCATTTCAGACAGGTTATGGCACATCTGTCAGATGGTACAGTCTTTTGCCTCTTTCCTACCCAGGCTAGATACACCTCCTGATAACAGGCTTCATCTGTGCTAAACAAACTGCCCAATATTACTGATTTTAATACCAGGAATTTCAGGCAAGTTTCTAATTATGTTGTCTTTCTCCACATTGTTTTCTGGTGCTGCTGTATAACACAGGCTGTGATAGTGGCTGTTGAGCTGGTGGGTAAAGCCTGTTCCTCCTCTGTTTTCTTTCAGTGTGAAGACCAGAAAGTGGAATTATTGTACGACGCCTTAAAGCGAGTCGGTGACAGCTTTTCACCGTGCTTTCCATCATCCATTTCCCTATCACTACATGCATCCACCAGCTACCTTGGCTTCTTCATTGCTGACAGCCATGCAAATATCCTCAAAGAGTTTGCTGTGGCATTCTCATCAGAGGCTTCGGCCCTGGCAGGTAAGACTAACGTCGGAGGGAAAATGGGTGGGTTGTAGCACAAATGCTTGGGCATGGTACTGAAAACATCTCTGGGGGAGTTTAGCTGATGTTTTACTGCCAGCACGCACCCTTTCTCTCTACAGATTTAAAACAATGTGTCTAGGGGACCACGTTTTAGATTTTGCAGGCACAGTGCTTTTGTCTAGAAGCTGAAATGGTTGCCTGTATGACTTGATAGGCCATTGATCAGGATAGCTGAGATGTGGAGGGTTATACTTCCTATTCCCAGACCTCCATTCCCAGGGTGCTATGGCCCATCCTGGTGGCCTGACTGCATCTCTGAGAAATAGGTCCCAATCCCTTCTCCAGTGACACACGAGTTAAACAGGGACACAGCCCCAGCACAGCCATGTCTTGGAGAAACGAGTTAATACATCTCAGACTGGGAGAGGAATTCAAGTCCTCTTAGTTTCTTTCCCCCAACTGAAGCCAGGAAGCAAATCCAGTCCAGATTTGTGAATTATTTTGGCATGATTAAACCCATTATGTTCTCCAAAACCATTATTCAGCAAAACTATGATCTACTCTACTAATAATTACTATGGTATTTCCTGCATCAGGCAAAGCATATAGGATAAACCAAGAAGAGCTTTGAAAGACCTTCACTTTTCTGTTGTGACATGACTGTTTTATTCCTAGATTGCCATGTGAAGCCTTGCCTAAAGCAGTTCCACCTTACCTTGGCTCACAAGTTTTATCCTCACCATCAGAAGACTTTGGAACAATTGGCCAAATGCATTAACCCAGGGGAGACCTGCCAGTGGGTTGCTGCTCTCTACTCACGGGACATGCGTTTTGTGCATTACCAGGTATTGTCATCAGATTTAATTTCCTGAGCCTATGATCAGACTTTTTGCTACAATCATCTCGGGTTTGTTTTTTTTCTTGAAGAAAATCTGTGCATGCACAGGACAGTGTTTCAAAAAAAGGATGGTAGTTTCAAGCACCTCTTCAGGTTAAATAACTGTACTCATGAATCAGTAGAATACATCTTCAGCAGGAAAAACCCTAATCTTACCATGATATAAATTAAAGAGACAGGAAATTATGATCTTTGAATATTTTCTAACATTCGTCAGATCAGCAGTAAAATTCAATTTGGCAAAATTAATTTTCTTGATTGTTCTAGCTATGATGAAAACTGCACAGCTTAAGTACCAGTGAGCAGGACACAGTTCTCACTGATGATTCTCACTGACTCTTTAGTTAAAACCAGAAAACATTTTCCCAGTTCTCATTTCCAAATTTAAATTATGGAATGATTAAATTTAAAATATGGAATGATTTTTTTATTCAGATCAGTACTTCACTTTGTCACAAGTCTCATTTTGGTCACACTCAGGAGAGCTGTGGGTAATCACAAAAAATAGCTGGTAATGCTTTTGCTATGTTTGCTTGTAAATGAGTCTGTACTAGTTATAGGGAGAAAAAGAGTATTTTTATTAAAAGCAGGTGCCTGTATTTACACAAATTGCAAATGCAGTAGCATCTTCCCTTTTCTCTGCTGAGGTGCCATGAAAAGGCATGATGTAGAGTGGTAAACAGTACTGATCGCTGCGTGTGGTGGAATCAAAGAAGTATTCCCTGAGCTGCTGCGGGATGTGCAGCAGTGGGGTCTGGTCAGCAGCCTGACCCTGCTGTGTGCTCCCCCCAGACCCTGCGGGCCCTCTTCCAGTACAAGCCCCAGAACATCGATGAACTCATGATCAACGCCGGGGACCTCATCTACGTTGACCCAACGCAGCAGTCTGACGTGAGCGAAGGGTGGGTGATTGGGACCTCGCATCGGACCGGCTGCAGGGGTTTTCTTCCTGAAAACTACACTGAGAGGGCCAACGAGTCAGACACGTGGGTTAAGCACAGGTACGTCGGGCTTTCGTGTCACGGGTGTTGCTTTATGTCAGCCACTTTCCCTGCTGGGGAGCAGTGGAGGCAGGAGGTGGAGACAGCATTTGTGGAGGAGAGAGGGGTGCTGGGGGTCTGGGTGGGATGCTGAGACTTCTGGGAGAAAAGACAGGATACACACCCACAGACACCCAGAGTTCATTAGTTCAGCTGCTCAAGGGATGACCTCTGTTTGCTCCTGAACAACCCGAACATCCTAATTAATTTTAAAAGACCATGTTCTGCCTGGTAGATGAACCTTCAGCCTGGATCGTTTGCTTCTTTTTTCTCATTTCAAGACCTTGCAAAGTTCGCTTGAAATCAAACCATGCAAAGGTTAGTCCACCACCTTGAGCCTGCCACCCTCATCTTGTTGATTTACCCTGTATCAGTGGGCATCTGTCTGGCTTCCTGCACTTTGCTCTGCAGCTGACAGTGTGGTTGATGCTACTTACAGATTAGAGCTGATTTTTCTAAGCAGGGAGGGATAAGTGCACTTCTTACTGAGTCCTCAGAGACAAAGAGCAGGCAACCAGGTTGTATATCCTGTTTGAAGATCACACTTCAGCAGGGTTACACCCAATATATGCCATCAGTTCATATTATTTTAGCTTCATTTTTCCTGGGCAGATGCTAAATCAATAATAAAGTGATGAATTGGATTGCATGAGGGTGCAAAAAAATACTGAATGGAATATAAATCCTTACATGTCTCCGTAGACAAAATAATGACTTAGAAAGCCCCTCTATTTGTGTGCACTCATAGGTTTGTGTGTATGTGTGCTACTTCTTTTTTTTTTTTTCTACAGGGAATATGTTTTTGCAACAGCTTCAAGATTCTTCACCCAAACTGAAAATGAACCTAATGTAAAGCTGCACAGAGAAATCCATAATCCTAGTATGTCCAGGAGTGTAACTAAAGTATTTTCTCTTCAGGTAATAATTTTTTTTACTTTTCTTATCTTTACCATGTGCTTGTGAGATATAGTATTAATTAAATGCATTCAGTAAATTTACTAGCATGTTCCTTTTTCTCCCTCACATTTTGACGTTATGTTGTAATGCACATATATACACACACACACACACACATATACACATGCTCATGTGCTTATACTGTATGGTATAGTATCTCATGATATTTTGTAACATACATGATGTATATATTACTCTTACTTTCTTTCATGAAATTCTTTTCATTCCTGTCATAATAGCACAACATATGAGCTCCCTGTCGAGGTTTCTCTGTGCACAGCCTTACTAGGCAAGCTGTGCAAAAGTACAGCAGCAAGTCTGACAAGTGAGACACAGGCACAACTTCCCCTGACTTTCATATGGGTTCATAGCAGAGAAACTAGAGTAGAATTAGGCTGATTTTTCGTTGTCACTTTTATGTGCAGATTCTGTAGATGTTGCCTTGGTGGTTTACGTGGTCCCGGATCTTAGCACATTGAAATGTTTCATCTTCTTTTATATTTTTAGGTAAATAATTAATGCAAATAATTGCATAGAACTGCAGCAAGAGAACAGCTACCTGAAAAGTTTAGCAGCACTGATGTGATTATATTTTTGTCCCAGTTTCAAAATCAACGTATTTTTTTCCCAGATTTTCTTCTGGTCTTCTGGTATGAAGAGCAAAAGAAAAAAGGACTCTCCATTTATATCTACAGCATAGTTTCACCTCTGCTGCCTTATAGGCTCTGCCTATCAGGGATGCCAAGATGGTCCTTTCAATCACTGATATGCTGCAGAAACCCCTTTGGACTTGCCAGCCCCGTGGCCTCTCTTCTCACCATGCTGGGTGATAACCCCAGGTTCATTGTGTTAACATCAGAGCAACCTGAGGGTACTTTGAGGGAACTTCCATCCTGGGGCCTCTCAGGACCCTGTCTGCATGACTGTAAGACAGAAACTTCTGCAGTAGTCACATACCCTTCCACCAGCTCTTGACTGCACTTAGCGTCTCTTATCTAGCTCAGATCTGCAGCAGAGCCACCACATGGCCTGAAAAACGTTTTACAAATGTGCAGATCTCCAGACTAGGAGTTTCCCAGGCCTTTGGTTTCCTCTGAAGCTGAAGAGCAAGATCACAAAATGCCAGTTTCAAACTCTGATCTTGTGGTGATTGATTCGTGTTTCATGGCAGAAATGCAATAGTGTTTAGATGAATACAGGAATATAAATTTCATAGCTCTTCTTAAGAACTCCCCTCTCTGCTGCTGAAGGTACACATCACTAACCACAGTGCTGCAGCAGTAACACTGTGATGGGTTACTGCTGAAAAAGTTTAAAAGCCTTTGACTGGTTCCACCTTATCTTTTCTTCTGTATTTTATGCTAACCCAAACTACTGTAATTTCACGCCTTCTGAGCACAAAAAGTGGCCTCAGAGGAGATCTGGGTTCACTGCTGATTTGGCCGCACAGTTATGAAAAATGTAAAAGCAGTGTTTTCATTAAGAAAAGAAGGATGAGCTTGATGTTAGTTCTGGTGTAGAAAAGGCATTATGACTTAAATCTTAACAAGTTTGCCTCTTCTGTTTCTACTGGCCTATAATATATATATCAAAATGATAATTCCTTCCCACACTCGAATCAAACGTTCTGTGATCAGCACTACCTTTCACTAGTCCAATCACAGAGTTAAAACCTAATCTGTAGCACATAAAGGTCAATGATCTCTTTCATTTGCCTTCAGTGGAGAGCCAGTCCATCTTACTGTTGTCCTAAAGATAGGCATCTTCTACCCTTCTGTTCTTGTTATAAACCTTCCAGGACTGGTCCTCTGTTCCTTCCTCCATCAGGCAGCATCCAGGAATCCAGATTTTTCATTCAAGTTTATATCATATGGTAATGAAAGCCTCTTTTTACTCAGCTGTCTCCGAGTGCCAC
>NW_009951950.1:3197033-3221011 GCF_000747805.2 Chaetura pelagica | reverse complement strand
CAGGTCTTTGGCAAATCTTGGCTTCAACAGTGCTTGACTTCAGATGGTAAGATAATGGGAGGGTCTTGGGAAAATCAGAACCAAAGCCTATTAACCCCAGTAATGGGTAAAAGAGATGCAATCTTTGGTGTGCAAATATAAATGCTGACACAAAATAATTAGTAACATTGCAAGTCAGGTACAGCACTGCTTTGACCTGCATGTAACCAGTATTTGATAATATCCTGAAGTCCTTCATGTTTATATTAGATAAACTCTGCAGAACAAGCAAAATTCTTGTGATACTGATGGGTATGTCTCACTGATGGATGTACAAAACACAAGATCTCTACCACTTGTTGCACAGGGTGGTGGTTGTCAGACCCCTCTGCTTTTCAATCCTTGAGTCAGGACCATGGACTGTTGATCAGAGTCACAGTACGTCAGTAGTGCAACCTGGGGAAGGAGAGCAAGAGCAAACCATGGTGCAAATGAGATGTCAGCACTGATCAAAATTAAAAGCTAAATTTCCTTTTCCTCCCTCTCAAAAAAGTGTATTTTTAAGGTGAAGAAACTGACACCCACACACACATGTATTTTTAAGGTGAAGAAACTGACACCCACCCCACACACACGTTTGCTCTTTCACAGCTTGCAGAAGAAGTGCTAGTTTGTTAGGACAGGTGATTTCCCAAATGAGTGTTGTGACCTCAAAATGAGATTTCTTTAAGGTAACAGAAGTAATCGGGATTTTTCATTAGTGAGACACTGACTATGTCTGTAGTACAAAAATCATCCTGCAGGCATCTGAGTTCAGGCACCTCTCCATGATCCCCCAAACTGCTCAGTTATTAACTATCTCCTTGGTGTGGTCTCCGTCGATGGCAGCTTCCCCTCACCCACATGGTTCCCAGAGATCTAGGGACAGCAGAGACCACAGTCCATCCCCAGTGGACAGACAAAGTGGGTATTTGAGGTGGAGGGAAGAGAGACTCACTCCCTGGGCAGGTGCCCTCTGTCATCACTTGCCCTTCTGGTCAGAGAACAGGCCTTGACCTGTTTCACTGGCCAGTTGAGATGTCACTCTGGGCTGAGTTTTCAGAACAATCATTCAGAAGAAATAAAGCAAATAAAATGAAATGCCCCTGTGCATTCAGCTGCTGCTTCCCTTGTGCTGTGGCAAAATATCCCACCTTGTTTCAGGAAAATACTACAGAGCAGACCTGAATTTCCCTTCCACCCTGCCGAAAAGAAAAGACAGCGTGAAGCAATTTGAATATGATCCTCCTTTATCTTGCTGTGGTATTTTCCAGTCAAGGCTTATAGGTAAGCTGGATAACATCCTACTGAAAATGTAAGAGTTTGGGAAGAAGGCATTCATCATCTGCAAAAAGTGATACTGACTTTGCAGTAGAAAAATTTCATAGCAGCACTCAGTGTGTAACTCGTGGTAACACTTCTCCATGGGCAACCACTGCAAGATGGTAATAGGAAATAATAGGAAATAGCAAAATAGTAAAATAATTAGTCAAATAGAGAGCAGAGCTGGTTGAACATCTTTAGGAACCATTCTGCCAGTTCATGCCAAGGAAAGTTAAAAGAAAGAAGGTGCAACACTACCTGTGTCCTGCTGCTTATCTGCAAGGGACTAATGTCTTATGCAGCTGTCACTGAAAGGGCAGTGAGGAATGAAGGGGCCAGCCAGAGGAAGCAGGTTAGTGGTCAGCAGAGTGTGGTCACCTCATCACAGTAACCTGACAGCTGGGTGGTGTGGGTTAGTCTGAGTCAGTTCACTCAGCAGATGAAGTTGTTCCTGCTCTCTGAGCAAGCATGCCTGACTGAAACAATGCAGGTCTGGTTCAAATGCTTCTTTCTGATGATTCAGAGATACGGAGAGAGCCAAATGCCTAACTGCGGTTTGCAGATTTGGAGTGAATCTTCTACAATCATCTTTCCAACACTCATTTTAAACTTGCTGTTGCCAGCAGAATGAGCTTTTTAGTGAGCTCGGTCAGTCAACAGTGTGAAAAAAAATGAATAGAAATGGACCGCCAGTATAACCCACACCAATGAATCTTACAAAATCCAAGCTGTTTTTAGCAGAAAGTATTTTGTGGTAGTTTCTCATCTGTCATGATTTGTAAAAGAGTGACTCATTTTGCCATTCCCATCCAGGGGAAGCTCTGCTGGACCAGGAGGTGACAGTCAGCTACGTGTACTCATCACCCGCCCTGCGCTGCGTGCAAACAGCCCAGCACCTGCTGCAGGGTAAGGCAGCAACACTGCACAGGTGCTTTCATCACCGGGAAAGTGTCTTTGTCATCTGTGAAGATAAGCAATGAAGAAGATTTCGTTGTTATTTGTTATATCTGAGCAAGGAAGACAAGATGTTTTCTGCTAATATAGGCAGCAATAAAACTGCTGCCCTGCGTATGGTCTGGAGAGCACTATCCCATTAACTCTAGCTCTCTAATGTTATATGGAACAGAGGCATTTCACATAAGGTTCAGTTCAACACTAGTAGCTGCTTATCAAATCATCACTGCCACCTTGTCCACAGGATATTCTGAGCCAGTTTCCAGTGTTCTGAAGGATGTACATGTAAATCAGGGAAGGCAGCTTTCTCCTGAAAGCATTCGTCGTTGCAGGCCAAACCACGATTTATTCCTTCCTGTTGCAGATCCTCTTTCTATCTCCCCTCTCTCACTCTCTCTTGTTTTTCCCTCTCCTGTCCTCTCCAAAGGGTCTGTCAGAGGTTCACAGTTCATTACCGTATTTACCTCAGAAATACGATGGGAATGCATTTCCTCTGGGAACTAGCACCACTCAGTAACCTCTCTTGAGAATCATAAACAAAAGAATGTGCCTTCCAACAAAATAATTCCATTTCTGGCACTATAGAACAATTTATTGCACCCCTGAGGATCACTGAGTAAAATGCTGTATAAAAATGACAAAAACATTAATTGTCTAAAGTTTATTCAGATTGCAACATTACTGAGGTCTTTTCTTCTATTCTCTTCTGTATCCTGTGTATCATAATAAGAGAGCTTCAGAAATAATAATGATTATGATTATAATGATATAATAACAATGACAATAACAGTAGTGCTTTAACATTAGTCAGACAAGAATACAACAGTGGCTTAATTTAAACAATATGATCCTCTTGTTTGAAAAGAAGTAATTAATTTTCATTAACAGAAGTATTACACCAAGCAAGGTAGAATGTATAGACTGATTGTAACACTTTGAGTGTACCTTCCTCTTCTTAAGAAATATTTCTTATTGTTGCAGGGCTTAAATTAGATCAAAAAGTCAAAATCAGGGTGGAACCAGGTCTGTTTGATTGGACCAAGTGGGAAGCAAGCAGAGTAATTCCTGATTTCATGACTGTGACAGAACTAGTAGAAGCATCTTACAAAATAGACACAAGTTACAGGTAATTGTTCCATATCTAGCTGTTAAAGCCATGTTTCTACTTCTTTGAGGTATGTCTTAATCTGTTTATTTCTCATAAACCATTATGAACATCGCAAAAAAATGGCTAATTCTGATAAAACTTAAGTCTGCATGATCTGTTCCCAAAACGTGATAAGCTGTCGGCTGTCTCATGACAAGGGCAAGCTTTTTTGCTGCTCTGACACAGAGACAACATGTGCACACCTGGGAATGTGAGCGTACATAGCACATGGATGCACCTGTGTCAGTTTGACTCAGGACAACCCGCACATACACAAACATCTCATACTTCTGTGTAGGAACAGCTGTGCTTTGGTGTTGCCTTCAGATCCATGGCCTCAGCCTCATGGTTTGTCATACACAAGGAGAGCTGCATTACAGGCTTCAGTGTCAGGTGCCAGGAGTGTTGTTTTTGTTGGCTCATGTGAAGCACATGTTAGAAACATGAAGAATATCCTGTTGGGTAAATAACAAGCTGGTTTTCAGCAACAAAGAAAAGTTTCCTAATTACTTTAGAAAAGGTGAGTAAGCCCTTTGCTGAGGGTCTGCAAGGGCAGCAGCAAGAGCTCTGCCCCATGGCAGAGGATGAGCCCAGCCTAGGAAGTGTAGACAACACAGCTGGGTGCCTGAAATATGGCTGTTTTGTATCACTGAAGCAACAGCTGCAAGAGGAAGGGAAAGGGTGGGGGGCACCCCATGCTCCCTGAAGTAGAGCTATGCCAGGTCTGGGGGGAGAGAGGGGAGCCCAATATGAGCCAGCTGACCTTCTGGTTTTGGGGGCAGGCAGGATAACACCATTTCACTCTAATTGATATTTGTGACCAAGTTGTTTGGGGAGGGGAGTTGCTTTGGTTTGAGTTGCTCAAAAATTAGCAAGGACCTTTTGGGGCCTCCAAAACTTGGAGCAGGAGGTGATGCCTTTTCTGAGCACTTGCAAACCACAGCAGGGCAGGAAGTTATAAGCCTCCAATTCAGTCTAGGTCCTCATCTTGCCCACAAACCAGGTTACTCTGTTCACAGTGCACAGCCAGATCCAGGAAATTACTCAGCTAATAAAAGAGAGTGTATCTGGGGTTTTCCACATATACAAGACAAGGGGAAAGGAAACTTCTCATCTCTTAATCCTTTTCTTACAGCCAAGTAACTGTCTTCATTTGAAATTGCATGAAGGAGTAAAATCCTTAATTTTCTTCCATCATAGTGCTTTCTGGTGTGTTTTATTACAGACTGTTTTGCCTATTCTTTTTTCAATAAAAACCTCAAACTTCCACACAGAAAAGGGTACAAATGCAGAGCAGTGAGAAGTTGAGAGGGGAAGCTCTGAAGCAGAGCTACAGGGTTCAGAATCCTCACAGCTCACCTTGGTCCAGGCAAAAATAGGGTAGATGAGCTATAAACTTGCACTTTCTTTTTAACTCTAGGAGTGAAAGTCTTTACTAGCCCTTTGTCCAGTTAAAGCAGATATACATTGTTTGTTGCTTGATTTGCTTTGCTTATTAAGAAGACTAACACTGGGCCACCAAATCTTGAAACCATCCACATCATCAGTGTCTTGCCTTGGTTTGAACTCTGTCAGGATTGCTATAGGGCTGGGTGGCTTCACAAGTCTGCAGTCCACATCTGGGCAGTGGTCCTTGCTAACAGAACTGTTCAAAGCTTAATCTGTTCTTAGGTATGGATCCTACTTCAAATAATCTCCACTTCAAATTACAAGTTTTATTAAAGCATGACTTTCCCTGCATCTGGTGCTTTATGGGCTGTAAGATTTAGCCATAAGTTTTAATGGAGAAGTTAATGCTGAGGTAGCAGTATGTCAGCCAAGTCAGTAGATAAGCCTATATCCTTTTAACCAAGTGCCTTTTCCCTGGTGTAGTCATTCAACAGTGCTAACAATGTCCCCATATGCATCTAGATTAACATATATTTGTAATGTTTTCGTCAGGGGTAACTTCCCACTCTCTTCTCTGGTGCCGTCCGAAAGTTATGAAGAATATATAAGCAGAAGCTCTGCAGTTATACAGCAGATCATCACTGCCTGCCCCAGCAAAGGTAAAGGTTCCAGATCTTTGTATATTCTGCCAAATACTTTCAGCAACAGGAACAGGCAAAGATTTGTCAATAGAAGCACGTTTAACTTGAGCTGTTGGTATTGCACAGAGCTTAAGGCAGACTGCTAATCCTTGTCCTGGACTGCACTAAGCCAAAATACATGCAATTTATGAGATAGAAATGAAAAAGCAAAATTAAACAGAAGACCTTAGAGTACTAAATTGCAAGTCTTGCCTGGTCATTGGGATATAGCTCAGTGTAAGCCAATACACCTTCTGGAAAGCTTATTTTTCTCTTTTCCTACCAAACGCTCTCTGTTACTAGCTGCTACGCCAACAACACACCAGACTTTTTCTGACAGGCACAATACACCCTGCCACATTATCAAAGGAGGTCTGCAAAGATGAACAGCCCCAAAAGAGCCTCATGCCCATCTGCTGATGGGTAGGTAACCTGACAGTGCTGCAGCTCTCATTGTTTTTTGTGGTGTACCAGGTGTCATCCTCATCGTGGGCCATGGCTCCTCCTTGGCATCCTTCACACGACCTCTGCTAGGGCTCCCTGCCAGAGACAGCAGTGACTTTGCCCAGGTGGTACGAAAGGTAAGAAGACTCTTTTTTTTGGCAGGAAGCCTTCTTTTTGTTTTATTATATTTTGATTCAGGAGCCTGCTTATGCAGTGAGACATGCATGTTACTGCATGCCAATACCAAGGACATGATCTTTCTCATTAAAAAGGGAATCTCATGTAGTTTTAGCAAAGCACTAGAGGTCAAGTGAAGGATTTTCTCTTGGTCAACAGTATGTGGCTAGCAGCTACGTCTGTGGAGATTTTCATCCAGCTCCCTTGGAAAGTCAGTGCCCTGTAGCACCTAAAGACAAGAGGCAAACCTCTGCATCTGGCACTAGTCCCCTTCCTTTAGAGACACAGCCCTCTCCTCCCCATTGTGTTGTGAGTGTCACCTGCAGCTACATTCAGTGACTCACTCTGAGAAGTTGTGTGTTTTTCAAGTCACTGTGAGTTCCCAACTTTGGTGCTGAAGGGGTTTTCCTGCCAGCTTCACCAATGGGCCTTGCTCTTGAGGCTTGGTCACTGGAGTTTTTTTGTTTATTTTAGTTGTGTATTATCACCAGTGGCAGAATTCTTCACCCCAGTTTTCCTTACCATCCACCTTGATATGACTTAACTGGAGAATTTGGTCTTTAAATAAAATTTTACTACCACTGTAGATGCTTAAGGAGTGAAAACATTTTGATCATCAGATCCAAGTATAACTGTGAGGTGATTACATAAGGTTAGCTATTGCCCCACAGGCCTCCAGTCTGTTTGTAGTTAATTTCAGAAGTAGCAAAATGCCCTGGTCTTTCTTTCTAGAACAGTCTCAGGATCTGTTCTCTTTTGCATGCTTCACATCAAGCAATGACACTACTAGTAACTTTGCTGGTAAATTCTTTCCTAGATTCCTTCACTGGGCATGTGTTACTGTGAAGAGATTAAAGAGGAGAACAAATGGCAGATGGTCAACCCACCAGTAAAGACATTAACTCATGGAGCAAATGCAGCGTTTAACTGGAGAAATGGTATAGTGGAAGATTAGAAGGCTGGCTCTGCCTTTGGACTTGTCAAAAACGAGACAAAGACAGGTCATGGTTCAGCACAGTAATCCAACCAGAATATCTACAGAGGGTAGGAATTACCCTCTGAGAGCTGTCAAAGCACAGAAAAACTCTTCAAAGTTTGACACCTGAATTTTCTTTTCTTTTCAGTGGCTGAGAAGTAGCAGCCTAGGAACTGGTGTGCAAGTGAGCAATAATCTTAGCAGTGGTGAAAAATAGTACCTCTTAACCTTTTCTGAAAGTACCAACATTTAATAAACACAGAACTACCTGATTATAAATTCCACTGCTGAAGGCACTAAAGTAGACGATGTTACATTTTCCAAGACCAAAATACATCCAGTAAGAATTGCTCTTTTTTCATGCACTTGGATATTTTCAGACAAGAAGAGAACTGGAGTCTATAAAAAAGTTATCTCCTAGCTGAAGAGGAGACCAGCTTTACCTATAGCCACTGGGTTTCCTATTCACTCCACCAGTCTGCAAGACCAAATACCACACTATTTATTTACCTCTTCTACAAAGGGAATCTACTTTCTATCACAACAGCTCCTCATTCAGCGATTCCTGAGTGAGCTGTGTTGCAAAAGGGACTAAATTATTCCTTTTTGAAGAAAATTGAACTTATTACTTTACTGTTGCTGGAACAAGAAACGATGCCCTGCATCACTGTAGTGATGACAAAACTGTGATGTGAACAACTCTAACTGCTGAACACTTCCTGAGATGGCACTCATAGGACAACAACTTTGCTTTGTGCTGTTCTGTGCCAAATCCTATAAATGGGGACACACCTACAGGATAGGTCACCCAGAAGGTCTCTGTTGCTCTTTTCTTGGTTATTTGTTTGGTTAAGGAAATAAAGAGCCAAAATTGTCTGCACAAACAGGGACATGCCTTTCCACAGAGCCAGGTTTCCTTTCCAATTTTCCTTTCTACTTATCCTCTCCAATAATTGCACCTGGGAAAGCACAACTGCTTTGTCCAATGACAGGGAAAAAAAAAAAAAAAAAAGAGTTTTCTTTTTCTTTCTTAGCATGACTAAAAGTGTTTCATTTTCACTCTTTATTTCCATACTCCTTCTTGACCTATCTCTGCATGCACACCTTTAACCTCAGAATTAGAGTCCATCCAGCATTCAGGCTTTGGGGTGACAGGTATCTGACAAACACTCTTATCTGTGGGCATGGAGATTTCTTCTCTCTGTCTTGCCTCTGAAATTATTCATTTTGACTTTCCAGCTCTGGTGATGCTGCTTGAGCTCTTTCTTTTCTAACAGCACTGCATTTTTTCAAGTGAAATTATAACATCCCAGAGCCAAGACAGGAGCTCTTTAGCTAGCAAGTGATGCCAAGAAGGGTATAGGACTGCATCGCTGGCTGCAGCCCAGAAAAAAAGTAATAACCCCAAGTGTCACCATAGCTTCTTCTTGCTCCAGGGGAGCAGGATGCCACTGCAATACTGAGAAGACAGTGGCTTGGTTACTTCTCCGAATCTTGCCCCATCACACACTTGCTGTTAGCTGAGGGTGACAGGTGTGGTGAGGGACAGCTTTGCACTAAGCCTTGAAGGCAGTGGCAAGGCTCCTCTGTGGTGTTCATGGAGGGCTGTGAGTCAGAGATCTAGCTGAGAAAGGGCAGTAGAATACAAGAAAATCAGCACATAGAGGGAAGAGCAAGGTGATGTGTGAGGGAGGAGCACCTCCTCCCTGTGCTCAGTCATGCTAACAGTAACCAGCAAGGGTCTGCCAGCACACCTCAAGCCCGATCCATTCTTGGAAGCCTGTCCAAGTGGGAAGAGAGAGGGAAATTGGGACAGTGAGGCAATGGCAGTGGCATGGGACAAGAAACTTGCTCTGGGCATGGCTCGTCTGCAGTGGCTCACAAGAGGTTCAAGCTCAATGCCTGCAGAGGAGTCAGCTCCCATCTCACAGTGCTTCCATAGGGCTCTGCTCTCTATGAAAGCACAGGAAGTTTCACTTCAATATGAGGAAAACTTTACTGTAAGGGTGACTCATATAGAAATCATAGAGTGTGCTGCAAATACCAGTTTGGGTTAAGAATCTGGGTCTTCTTTTAAAACACCAAAATAAACCACCAAATAATATCTCTCCTTTCACACAGTGGCATAAGAAGTATTGTCAGGGTGGCTCTGCGTGCTGGTTTGGTTTGGCAGGATTTTTGGTAGTGGGGTAAGGGCCCCCGGGGGGGCTCAGGTAAGAAGCCGAGAAGCTGCTCCTGCTCCAAACCCAGCCAAGGAGCCATTAGAGGGACAAAAGATGCACCTCTGTCATTAACATACAAAAGAACTGAGATAACACCTGAGCAGCAGAGCAC
The DNA here is from genome assembly GCF_000747805.2 of Chaetura pelagica. Taxonomy (NCBI): domain Eukaryota; kingdom Metazoa; phylum Chordata; class Aves; order Apodiformes; family Apodidae; genus Chaetura; species Chaetura pelagica. The sequence continues at coordinate 3,211,569 of NW_009951950.1, read as the reverse complement.
TTAAAGAAAAAGAGCTGTGGTGGTTGGTGATGAAGAAGGGGCAGAAGGTGCCCAAGCAGAAGTTTCCCTGCAGCCCATGGCGAGATGGCAGCTGTGCCCCTGCACTCATGGAGGAATGTGGTGGAACATTCCCTGAAGGCACCAGGAGGGGTGAACTTGGCCAGTGGACATGGATCTTGTGGCCAGAGGATTTGCTGCCAGTGGACTCTGATTGCTCAGCTGTGGAAGCCCCCGGGCCAGGGGAGGTGGCTGTTCCCGAAGCCCCCGTGACTCTGTGGGAAGCCCAGGCTGGAGCAGCTCTGGACCTTGTGGGAAGGACTCAGGAAGGAGAGGTTCCTGGAGGACTCTCTGCCATGGGAGGAACCCCGTGGGGAAGCAGGGCAGGACTGTCAGGAATCCTTCTTCCTGAGGAGGCAGGAGCAGCAGGAACCCCCAGCCTGTGAGGTGACTCCAAACCCCATCCCCTGTCCCCCTGTGCCGCTGGGGGGAAGGAGGGACAGAAACCGGGAACAGAGGGATTGGGGCCTGGGAAGAAGGGAGGGGTGGGGTAACATCTGCAAGCCCTGCTCTGTGTGTGTCTGTGTCCTGTGTGTGTTTGGTTAGTGTGAAATTAAATTATTATTTTTTCCCCAAGTTGAGACTGTTTTGCATGGGACCTTCATTGGTGAAGAGCCCTCCTTGGCCTTTGTCTCAACCCATGGGCTTCTAGTTGGGCTCTGTCCTCCCCATCCCACCCTGTGTGGAGGAAGGGAAGTTGGGTCAGAGGCCACGTGGCTGGTTGTTTGTTGTCAGGTTGGGCCCAAACCAGTTTTTGGTTTGTGAAAAGTAACATGTAGGAGCAGCATTATCTCTTTTCCTGGAACAGCTTTCCTACACTGCTCCTGCCACATGCGACACAGCAATAAAATACCTCTCTTTACATTTCTCTTCTTTTGGTCTGCATAAATAATGTTACTAAAGGGCAGTTTACAGCACTAAAATCCTGTGATTTTCCATCAAGTTCCTACCCAAAGCAAGTCCATGCAGACTGCCCTAGAGGCAGGTGTTGGGTGGGGTAAGAAACACAGCTGAGGGAAGAGCCTCTCTGTCTGGTAGGACCTTGCTTGTTGGGGAGGGACTGGGTGAAAGATTCAACCAGTTTACCTAATCTTGGCATGTAATCAAAAGGCCCACGGAGCATGAACAACGTTATTTGCAAATTAAATAGGCTCACTAGACAGATTGCTAGGACACTTGAATCAAAATCCCACTACGCTTTTTTTTGTTTCAATGCAGATACACTCAAATGGATTTAACTTTGGTGAATGCAATGAATTAAACATCAGAGCAAGTGGGAAAGAGGGTTTGGGGACTTAAATATTTGTTTCTGCAGTGAATTCTATAGAATTCAGACCGTGCTAAGCAGGTGACAAATGCTCATTTGCAAAACACTTTATTTAACTTATAAATACTTCTCTTATTTCTACCATCTGAATTAATTGAACAGAAAGAACAGGCAGCATATACAGCAAGTAATTCAAACTGTATCATAGTCTGAATAAATAGCGGAAGGTTAAGGACAAACTTACTCTTACAAGGAACCTGCTTTTGCCTTTCCTAGGACCCCATATGAGCAGAGATTCATCTCTAAAGAGCACTGGTTATGATAAGAGCTGGAATTGTATCTTTAAAGTACAAGGGTTCTCAGTTGTAAAATGTAATGCTTAGGAGAGACAGAGAATTCCTAGTGTGGCATGTTCATAATATGAAATTAATTGCTGAACACAGGTGAAATGAAGGAAATGTCCTTTGAAGATTTGAAATTGTTTTTATAATAAGCAAAAGAAATAGGACATTCTTTTTCAGTTACTTGATTTTTTAATGTAACTTCAAAAAATATATGTTGCTTTACTCAATTACAATTTTCTTTCATTGGGTCTATTTCATTACAAAGGTATGTACTGGAATAGATCCTTTTAGTATGAGAGGATCTGAATGTGTTGCTTGTATCTTAAAAACTGAAAACATACAACATTTTTATAAAGACCTACAGTGAAATTAATCTATGGTGACACCTTGTGGGAAAACATAAGCTCAGATTTACATGGCTAGAAAAGATCTTGTGTGATTGAGTAATGGGGAGGAAGAGCAGCATTTTTTTGTATGTTTTGAAAAAGAATTCTCCTTCCATACACTTTGAAAGGATAGGAACACAGAAATTTATAATATTTGGGACTACTTTTAGGCAGCAGTGCTTGGAGAGACACTTGAGTCAAGTTCTTCTGAAAAGCAAGATTTAAAAAATTATTAATATTATTTTCCTGATTTTTCCAAAGCTTTTTCTTTGTGCCAGCACTGACATTGGTGCAAGGTGAATGTGCAGTCCTGCTGACTCAGAACAGTAGTAATTTCTACTCATTTTGTACAATTTTAAATAATCAGGCAGGGAATAAAGCAGTTGAGCAGATTTTTTTATTGTCTCCTGAGAGCTGTGTTATTGAAATGCTCCAAAACAAAGGATTATATATATTTTATTTTTTTTTTAAGACTCTATGACGCTCTTTATTGTGAGTTCATAAGGATGTATGGCTCTCGTCTTGACCTTTTAGTGCTTTCTTTAATGGGTGTTTAAAAATCATGTCCTTGGGATGCCTGAATATCTGCCTGCCAATGAGAAGTAGTGAGTGAATTCCTTGTTTTGTGTAGTTTGCCCCCACAGCTTTTGCTTTATCTGTAAGAATATCTTTACATCAACCCACAAGTTTTCTCACTTTTACACCTTCTAGTTTTCTGCCTTATCCCACTGTGGGGGAGTGACAAGTGGCTGTGTGGGGCTGGGCCACTAGCTGGTGTTAAACCAGGGTAAGTACATGTGTGGTCAAGCCATTGATTCAAGTATAAAAGCAATTCCATATCTCCTTAATCTGTTTTCTTCCCCTAGTATTTGATTTCTGACATTATTTCTGAAGCGGTAGAAGACCTCAGGATGAACACATTGGAAAGTAAATGACCAGTTAAAAAAATCTACTTTACACCTTATAAGAAACGTATTGGCCTTTGAAGTGGGGGGAGAGTGGGAAAGACAATCTGCTGGAACCTTCCAGCACAATCCTCCTAGAAAAGAGGAACTATATTCACTCATGTTTCACTGCATGTTAAGTCTTTTTTGGAGAGAAAAGGCCCTGATATTGCAAGATTTCTCTCCTGCAGTGCCTCAAACTTGCAAGAAGTGAGGACGAATAAAATCTGACTGAAGTGATTTTTCCTACCTCTTGCATTAATAGATCATAGTGCTCTTGAAAACGGCTTAAATTTCCTTAGCATGAAGTGGATGAAAGAAGGGAAAGTTTGCTTATGCAACAGCTCAGACAGGTTTCCTTATTATCTGTGAGTATAAAACAGACCTCTCTGCAAAAGTGTTTAAAACATTTGCATTTGCAGGTGGAAATTGGTGCACTCCAAAAATGTCTTGGTGTGAGAAGAACTTGAGAACCCCAGATGCTGCTTTTAGCTGCAGTGAACTCTTGTGACCAGTTTTCTTGTCAACTGTGAAAAAAGTCCTGTATCTGGAGATGTAAAGCTCTGCAAGTCAAATGTGACAGGATCTCCTGATGTTTTTGAAGATATGTGGAGCATAGTCACTCTCAGCACCGTTTTTCATGCATAGCTTTATATATGAGAATTAACTGACTCATAATGTCTTATATGGCATTAATACATGGGATAAAACAGGCTTGCTAGAGAGAAACCTGGGAGTTGACATGCCAATGTCTGTGAGATGCTGTGCTAGCGAAGTCCTTCAGTCTGCAGTCTCAGTGGAGGTAGGTAATGGAGATCCACAAAGCAGCATAGACACAAGGGATATCGGGTTAGAAACCATGGAAGTGCCTGAGAATAGCCAGGTAAGAATTAGTACTTCTGTCTCCAAAAATGCAATGGGATCAGTAGCCCAAATGAAGTGCATCTACACCAGTGAATGCAGCATGAGCAACAAACAGGAGGAGCTGGAAGCCACTGTACAGCAGGAAAACTATGATTTAGTTGCCATCACAGAAAGATGGTGGGATGACACACACACTGGTGTGCCGCAATAGATGCCTACAAACTTCAGAAGAGATATGCAAGGAAGGAGAGGTAGTGGGGTGACTCGGTATGTTAGGGAGTGTTTTGATTGCCCAGAACATAATGCTGGTGATGATAGAGCTGGGTGTTCATGGGTAAGAATCAGGGGGAAGACCAGCAAGGCAGTTATCATGATGGGAGTCTGTTATAGACCACTCAACTAGGATGAAGAGATGGATTAAGTATTCTATAAGCAGCTGGGAAAAGTCTCATTATCTCTTCCCCTTGTTCTCATGGGGGACTTCAGCTTCCCAAATGTCTACTGGAAATACAACACAACAGGAAGAAAACAGCCTAGGAGGTTCCTGAAATGTGTGGAAGAAGACTTTCTGACATAGCTGGTGAGGTAGACAACTAGGGAAGGTGCCCACTAGACCTGCTCTTTGTCAACAGTGAAGAACTTGTGAGTAATGTGAGGGCTGGAGACCATATTTGGCATAGCAATCACAAAATGACAGACTTTTCATTTCTCAGAGAGGTAAGGAGAAGAGTCAGCAGAACTGTTACCTTGGACTTGCGGAAGGCAGACTTAGGCCTGTTTATGAGACTGTTTGACAGTCCCATGGGAGGCAGACCTGAAGGGAAAAGGAGTCCAGGAAGACTGGATAATCTTCAAGAAGGACATCTTAAAGATGCAGGAGCAGGCTGTCCCTGTTTGCCAAAAGATGAGCTGGCACAGAAGTAGACTGGCCTAGCTGAACAGAGAGCTTTTGCTGGAACTCAGAAAAAGAGGAGAGTTTATGCCTTCAGAAGAAGGGGCACACAACTCAAGAGGACTAGAAAAGTGTCATTAGGCTATGCAAGGAGAAAATTAGAAGGGCCAAAGCTGAATTAGAACATAATCTGGCTACTGCTGTAAAAGACAATTAAAAGATGTTTCTAAAAATACATTAGCAACAAAAGGAGGGCTAAGGAGAACCTCCATTCTTTACTGGGCATGGGGAGAAATATAGTGACAAGGGATGAAGAAAAGGCTGAGGTACTTAATGCTTTATTTGCCTCAGTCTTTAGTAGTAGCACCAGTTGTTCTCTGGGTACCCAGTTCCCTGAGCTGGAACACTGGAACAGGGAGGAGAATGGACCCCCTGTAATCCAAGGGGAAATGGTTAGCAACCTACACCACAAGTCTATGGTGCTGAATGGGATCCACCCAAGAGTACTGAGGGAGCTGGCAGAAGTGCTCATGAATCCACTTTCCGTCATTTATCAGCAGTCTTAGCTAACTAGGGAGGTCTCAATAGACTGGAGGTTAGCAAATGTGACACCCATCTACAGGAAGGGCTGGAAGGAGGGTCCAGGGAACGACAGACCTGTCAGTCTTGGTGCCAGGGAAGGTTATGGAGCAGATTATCTTGAATGCCATTATGCAGCACATACAGGACAACCAGGAGATCAGGCTCAGACAGTGTGGGCAGGTCTTGCTTGACTAACGTGATCTCCTTCTATGACAAAGTGACCCTCTTAGTGGATGAGGGAAAGGCTGTGGATGTTGTCTGCCTAAACTTCAGTAAAAACCATTTTCCCACAACATTCATTTGGAGAATCTGGCTGCTCATGGCTTGGACAGGCGTGCACTTTGCTGGGTAAAAAAAACTGGCTGGATGGCCAGGCCCAAAGTGTTATGGTGAATGGAGTTAAATCCTGTTAGTGGCCCATCACAAGTGGTGTTCACCAGGACTCAGTTCTGGGACGAATTCTCTTGAATATGTTTATCAATGGACGAGGGGATTGAGTGCACCCTCAGAAAGTTTGCAGATGGCACCAAGCTAGGCAGGACGGTTGACCTGCCTGAGAGGATGCACTTTTTGCAGGTACACCACTGGAGGTCACTCATGTACTAATAAACAGCATGGTACTGGCTGTAGAGAAAGGAATTTCATAAATCATCCAACACTGAACACATCTTGAACTGAAAATTATTTCAAAATGGAAATGAGTTGGAAAATACCCTGTGTGGTTATTTCTCAAATTTACAGTAGAATATATTAAAACTAGCAAGTAAATTATTATTTTTTTATTAAAGGACAAAAATTCCCAACATCAGCAAGCTATGTTTGCTTTGACCTAGCTACAATAATAATTGAAACACAGCACTTTTCTTTGCCAAAGAAAGCAAAGAGAGGAAAAGGTAGCCACCTCTAAAAAAAGCTCACTGAAGTCACAATCGATGTCACAAGAAACTGCAGAGAAAATTACATGTAAGATAGGAAGGGAAAAACTGCATGGGAATTTTTTTCACCATGCCATATCTGATGGGAGAAAAATTGAAGGAGGAAGTGATAAATGCTACTTATAAGACTTGTTTCCTTACCTCTACTCTCCGTTAATCCATTTTTATCACTATCTTCAAACTTCTGGGCATATTTTTTCTGAAATTGCGAGTTGTCGAGAACTTGTTAAAATGTTTTCCCCTTTTCCCTAAACTAAAATTTTAGTACAAATTTCCTGCTCTGAGGTGAAGACTATAAAAAATAGGTCCAGTTCCAGCAATATCAGTACAACATCTTTCATCCCAACTGTGCCAAAACTTCAAAAGCAAATGGCTACTGGGCCTGGAGTACAAGTCTTACAAGGAACGGCTGAGGGAACTGGGGCTGTTTAGCCTGGAGAAAAGGAGGCTGAGGACAGACCTTCTCACTCTCTACAACTACCTGAAAGGAGGTTATAGTGAGGTGGGGTTGGTCTCTTCTCCCTAGTAACAAGTGACAGAACAAGAGAAAATGGGCTCAGGTTGTGCCAGGATAAGTTTATATTGGATGTTAGGAAAAATTTCTTCACTGAAAGGGTTGTCAGGCACTGAAAGAGGCTGCCCAAGGAAGTGGTGGAGTCCCCATCCCTGGAGGGATTTAAAAGATGTGTACCTGTGGTTCTTTGGGAAAAGGTTTAGTGGTGCACTTAGTGTTAGGTTAATGGTTGGACTTGATGATTTTAGATTTCCTTTACAACCAAAATGATTCTACAAATCTGTGAAAATGGAAGCAAAACCAGACAACAAAGGAAAAATTTGAAAACACTGCACCAATGTTCTAGGAAAGCAAAATTCAGTTTGACTTTAAACTGGCAAGGAGAGACTTAGGGCAACAAGAAGAGCTTTTACAGCTACATGAACAATAGAAAAATTGACAAGGAAAATGTAGGCCTATACAGTGATACGGGATACAGATAGAGCTGGTAAGCCAAATGCTGCCTTTGTCTTCATCTTCAGAAGCAAGACTCCCGACTCCCAGGCCTCTGAGCCCAGAGGCAGGGTTCTAGGAAGAGAACTAGCAGTAGTGGGAAAAGGTTAAGTTTGCTTCTGCACACTTGTGAGGACACAGTTTCATGAATCCAGAATAATCCTGTACTGATTTCATCAAGTGGCTACCTGTTACTTTTAAAAAGGTTGTTTTGAGACTGCACATTATGAGATCATAAAAGCTTCATAGACAGTTATTTCAGACAGAACAGTGACCAAAAGGTTTATTCAAAGTATTGTAACTTAGCCTTTTATGAATAAAAATTTACCAGCAAAAATGGTTTACCATAAAAAATAATTCACTCTGAAATTTCCTTTATTTGGTCCTTTGTTTTTAGTTGTATTCCATTACTTGGCTTCCTTTAATTCATCCTCCTTATTGTCTACACTAGTAGTATCCTCAAGTAGAAGTTCCTGTGGAGAGAAAGGAAAGATAGAACATAGAGATGTATTTTATTATAAAATACTGGAAAGTAATTTTAGTAGCCTAAGGCATAACTCTAGAACTATGCTGTCTACGTCAGTCATCTTTCCCATTGCTTTTCACTGCCAATACTTGAATTTAACTGTTCTCTGTTGTTTGTCTGCTGCCAGACAAAGTACACACATATTGACTGCCAGCCAAAGAATGTTTCCAGTTTGAACAAGCATCATAAGAAACATGGAGCAAGAAGGATAGGATTCGTGTGTGGAAAAAAAATATGGTAATGGGACAAAGAATACAAGGCTGCAAGAAACCATATTTTGTTACATCTGCTCTTCACAGTATGCATACTTTCTTAAAAATGTTTCCTCTTCCTATAACTTAATCTTGATAAATATAAAGACAAGGGGAATATATTGCCTAATCAATTATGGGCATAGACCTATGCTGAAAAATGTATAACTATTTGATTATAGATATAAAGAGCTGGAAGGAACTTTGAGAACACCTATCACCTTCATATGTTTTCATGTGTTGTAATCTGCATATATGCTGTCTCTGAGAGATACTTGGGTCCATTTTTTGGAGTTTTTTTGTGTTATTCAAAAAAACCCATTGGAATACCCTAACTGCTTCATTGTGGTAGGCCAAGTAATTTGTTAGAATCATGTTCAGTCAAAAATGATTCTCTGAATCCAAGAGACTTTGAGACAAACTAAGGTCGATGCAATTTTGCCAAATCCAAAGCAGAGCTATGCAGGAAAACCATTTAGATGTCTGCCAGATCTAATCCAAGCCCAAAGATCCCAATTGTGCCTAAATATGAGTAAACACAGATGCATCCTTTTGTTGCTCCTTCGTAATTTTGTATTTAAAACAGGTTTCTGAACTGCCTGGAAGAAAACTTAAGCATCTAATTCCAAAGCTCTTTGGTTTGTAAGAGAAATTAAACAACCAGAGTCTCAAACCCAGAGGTTCAAACCACAATGCATAACAATACCTAAAATTTTTTCTTCAGATTTGTTTTGCCTGCTTTTTAACTTCAGCTGACAGAATAAGAATACCCAGTTCCATTCATGAGAGGGAAGTGGAGTGCACAACCCCCCCTGCATTTCCCAGGGTCTGAAATCTTCTCTCATATTTTTGTACAAAAAATAATTTAAAAAAAAATAGTTGAAAATGCAATCACTGACAAACTCAGCTCTGCAAATGCTGTATATGCACAGATGTGTTACTTCTAATTTGTACTGCTACAGTATATGGACTTGACTACTCAAAATCAGTTTATATCTAGAGAGGACTGCCTCCCTTATGAAAGGTAGTGATTTCCATCGTCTGTTTAGCTTGATAATGTACCTGAGCAACATGACTTTGGCTGATTGATGTACATAATTGGAAACCCTGATTACTAATGAAAGAATAAGCATGCATTTCCCATCCCTCACCTTCATCCTCCCGAACTTTCTGTTCTTCCTCTCTGCTTCCCTCATCTGCCTCTACACCTTTCTCAACTTCCTCTCCTGCATTCTGTGCTGGGCTTAAATCTTCACTGGGTACTTCATTAACAGGAGGTGGCTCATCATCCTTAACCTCAGCCGGCTCGTCAGTGACTGAAAGATAAGAAATTAGAAATACCAAAGAAAATTAATTTTACAAATTTGCACTCAGCCATTGTTTTCATGCAATAGCTAGCAACTCCTACTGAAGTCTGTAGTTTTTACTCACATGAGAAATCCCACAAAAACTTTTGTAATTTTTTATAATCAAGTTTTTAACAGTCCATGATATAGACTAAAATGATTCATGGGCTTCCAGTGACAGTTGTCTCTCATGCTATGTGAGACTAGGCAGACACATATACATTGTGCATGAACAGCCTTGGAAGTTCCAAACCATCAATATGTGGTAAATTATAGGAAAAATGAACAAACAAAAAACTTCTCAGAACACTTGCTATTAAACTTGAAAAGCACAGTTTTAGCTGAGAATCAAAGCATGAAGTTTCCAGCTGCCCAGCAGAACAAACCTGGTATTTTCTCCTCTTCAGTTACTGGTGCTGTTTCTTCAGCTACTGGTGCTGTTTCTTCAGTTACTGGTGCTGTTTCTTCAGTTACTGGTGCTGTTGCTCCTCCTTCTTCCACTGCTTCTGCTGTTACTACCGCCACTGGGGGAGGTTCTTTGTGAGAAGGTAGATTTTCCCCATGAGGAGTCCAGACTGCTAATTTGGCAATTGTTGATGCTTTCCATTTTGGTGCAACCAGTAATAACGGTTCTTCCTCCTCTTCTTCCTCTCCTCTATCCTAGAAGACAACTCATTAAGTCCAGCATCTCATCGGTATTAAGGGAGTAAACAAGATGATGAGGTTTTGTACTCAGTCCTCTTTATCTGGGCTCAAAATGGCATTGGCATGGCTTTTTAAAGAATTTCCAGGTGGAGGAACTTTAGCAGCCACAAGTCTTGGAAGAGAACTACACTTTGAACCTTGATTAAGTCAGTTGACTATATTACTAAGGATCAGTGCTTGCCAGCTTGCTTCCTTTAAGGTAAAAGTCTCTCCCTCAAACAGAACAGCTTTAAGGGGCCTATCTGTATTTCCTCTTCTATGCCTGTCTGCAGTACAACAATGCCAGTTAAGACCTGATTCTCTCTGTCTGGTCAATGCTACACTGTCCATCTCACAGAGGAACAGTGACAAAACAGCTCCCTTCTGCCTCAATCTTTGCTTAGGGAAGACCTTAGAATAGATCTAGGAAGCAGTAAGGTACTGCACAAAGTTTATGTTTTCAAAATTTGAAGATTTTCTTTTTTAAACATACTTTATTTTATCCAAATATAACGGAGTCTTAGTAATGGAGTAATTTTCTGCATTGCAAGCTATTTTATTTTTTTAATGAGTCTAGCTCTGCAATTACTTCATATAAAGCAAAGAGGCAAAATTTAGTGACAGCACTGTCCCTTGTTTTACACTGTCACTACAGCATTCATGTAAGAAATTATTGTTCCTGAGAGTAATTTTCAGAAGCCAAGTGCTTAACCTGGGATTCTTAAAGTCATGTTTTAACTCCCACATCAATGGCCTAATATTCCAAAATAAGCACATCCAACCATCCCCAACTGAACTGAGGATACTAGAAACAAATAGCTTTTAATACTCATATGAATCTGATACTTAATTTGAGGATCTTTTGCTTTTTGCCAAAAAAGCAAAAGAGTTTTCATGTTTTGTATATCTCTATCACTAATGATAGGAATATTTATTATTATCTTAAGAAACAATTGCTGCATTAGAGACTTTTCAAAGAGTGTGTAATGGGAACTTATGTGTCAGACAACAGAGGTCACAAACTCTAACCTAAAATGTGGCACATCTTCTGGAAAGCAAAACAGTAATATTGTGATGTATTGCTTATTTATCTAGTTATTTTGCACCACATCAATCAGACACAGTTCAGAGCATTCATGCACACAGGAGAAGAAGAAACAGGTCCTGGTGCCAGCTGTTCCCTGCAGTTATTAGGAGCTCCTAACAGGACAAGGACAGCAATGGGACATATTTCCAAAAGATAAATCTGCTGTCAATTACCATTTGTACACATTGCATCAAGCAATTCAGAAACATAAGAAGAAATATTTTTCATTGTTTTCTGGTGGTCAGAACAAAGTGGAATATAGGCTAAACAGACAAATACATCTATATTGTGTGGCTTGAAACTTCTAATGTTTTAGGAAGGTTTTTATTCTTCTGAACTTTAAGAAGAAAAGACTCCTATCTGCAAAATCACACCTTGCACTTGTCAAAGTTTATACAGTAGAGAAGCTAAAGCAAAAAGCGAAACAAAATCCCATTCATTTATTAAGAAGGCCCAAGTTTCTACCCTTTTTTCACTAGATCTATGTTAGCATCAGAATGTCTAAGGTATTTTATGAATTATTCAACACTAGATTTGATTTACTGAGTTCTCTGATCTTCAGTATAACTTGCACTATTTCTTTTACCTGTTCTGGTTGTATGTATTCACCATGCTGTTCACATCCAATATCAAAGATATATTTGCCATAACCTACAGGCTGTTCAAAGATACAAAAAAGTTAGCAGAACTGTGAAGTTAGTACATTCTAAGCATATAAATGTAAAATATGCTTTACTACAAAATTCAAACAATAGTAAATAACAAAATAGTTTGGAAGCAAAGTTGCAGAGAAACTTGGCATTCTGTCCTATGGAATAATTCAGTTTCCTATGTTACATTTATGGCACAAGAAATACTACAAAAGATCAGGAGCCTAGCTTCTTATTTTAAGTGGAAACAGATCCTATTAAGACATGCTTAACAGGATGTTCCATGCTGACCATTCAGAAGAATTGAGTTTCCCAGTACACTTACATTTCCATTCAAAAACATGCCCAGGTATCTATGGTTTAGGTGGATAAGTTCAGCTTCTCCTTCCTGGTTTCCCTCTACCCAGCCACCAACATACTTAGATCTTGTGTCATTATAGAGATATGTGCCTTGCCCGTGCCTAGGGAGAAAATAATTTTGCATCATAGTACTGAATATTAAGAATTTAGGATGTTGCTTCACTTAAGGTATTAAAACTGTACTATTTAAGTAGCTGAAATGACTTAAGTTGATCAAGGGTCATCCAGTAGCACTTGATTTGCTCCAGTCAGCCCTGCTTTGAAAATAACCTTTGCATTTTAATGCCACTGAATGACTTGAAACATGACTATATGAACGAAACAAACCTATTGTGGTTTAACCATTCTCCAGAATAGGTGTCTCCATTTGGATACGTGTACTTTCCATAGCCATGTCTCTGGTCATTCACCCAGGATCCTTTAATGAGAATATGATAAAAACAGAGTGAGAGGTGGTCAGTTTGTAATGCTGACATACATGAATTCTTAGAAAAAGAAATGAAAGCTATTACGCAGCTGTGATTCCTAACCATTCCTTACACCATTCCTAACTCTAAGCCCTTGCTCTTTTTTCTTCTATCTGTCCTTTTCCCCCTCAAATATTTATGCAGCTGCCTGACCTCCCTTTCATTTTGCCTGTCATGATCTGCCTCCATTATCACTCTCAATTATCATGATGAACACAAGAAGCGATGTAACATTCTTCTCCTGTCTTAAAATTTTATACTGTATTACAGTTGCATTAGATAATGTCACATTTCCACTCAAATAAAAAGAGGGACAAATTGAGCCTGACTCATTTGCTGAAATTGTCCTGTTAGACAGGGGACGTATATACTCAAAAGGATGCTAGATTGCATGTCTTAATTACTCTTCTATTCATACTTAAAATAATTGTTTAAAATAATCCTAAATCACAGGTGCATATGCTCCTGTAAGCCAAGATTGGGCTGCTCTTGTTGCTCTCGTTGCTCTCTGCTTCCAGCCCTCAGAATGTAAATGTTCTTCTTGCCTAGCATAGAAAGGAGGGGAGGAAATATTGTACCTTAAAGCTTAACTGATACTCAGTGTTTTGGGTACTCTCCTGGAAGAAGAGAAACAATGCAAGTTTCAACTTCTTCAAACTTCAGAGGCATTCCAATCCTGAGTACTCTAATCAATAGACTATTTTTTAAGGAAGGACTTAATTAAGTTCTAAAATACTTTATCCTGAACATATGTGTGGATCTAATAATCATTCAGAAATAAGTAACTACTCTCTTCTACCAAGAATGTACTGATTTTTAAAAGACACTTAATCTTTCTCAATATATTAATATTCTTAATATTTCTTAATATATGGGGGAACACCCCATTTGAAAGGAGGATATGACAAGAAAAAAACACTACTAAATACCACATTTCTCACAATAATTGACATAAATTCCCATAAATAAACCCTACACTTCTCAGAGCTTGTAGTAAAAAAGGAATAAAAGGGAAAAAAAATCATAGCAAATTTGTCTTCTTAAAGGAATACATTCTCCAATTCAATGAGTGAGGGGGGAATGCACCTTTTCACTCACAGAAATACTTGCAACTGTGTTCAGTGGTTTACCTTCATATTTTGACCCATCTGGATAAAAAAAAACACCATGGCCATGCTTTTTGTTTTGAAGATATCCTCCAGTGTAGAAAGCACCGTTTTTAAATCTGTAGGTCCCCTGAAACATATTTGGCAGAGATAAAATACTTGTCAGTTCTCACTCTTGTTTCAGTAGGGTGCCCAAGCTAACAGAACCACTGAAACATAAGCACACCCACTGGCTACTGCCACTGTCTTACCTGCCCACTTCTTAAACCATGTTCATATTCCCCCTCGTACGTGTCACCGTTGGGCAGACGTGCTCTTCCACGCCCATGTCTCTCACCTTCTTCGTTGCGTTCACCTTCATACTCCTGACAGCGTGTGAAAACAAGAAAAAAGTTGTATAGGGCTAGACTTGACTGCGTCCAGCCTCATGAAGCAGGAAAAGAGAGGTGTCTGCTCGAAGCTGCTCCAATTTGACTTGAACCGGTGTCTGCAGGAGCACCTCGCCAGCAGACACGCTGCTTGTGCAGACACTGTCATCAGGGGCTTTTCTCCCTTCCTGCCGCACCACTGGAGAGTACGGATGATTTGTTTTCATCCCTTGGAGAAAGCCGGGAATGTCCCAAGGCAAACGGTGCAGCCCCATTCCCAAGACCCCCTTGCCCACCGGAGCAGCGCCCTCCCGGGCTTCCCACGGCCTCCATAGAGCACCTAAGACCCCCTGCTGGGCAAGGTTCGCTCTCCCCTTCCCTGCCCGAGGCCCCTGTGCCCACCAGCCCCTTCCT
>NW_009951950.1:3187209-3196705 GCF_000747805.2 Chaetura pelagica | reverse complement strand
CGGTTTGCCGGGAGCTCCCGGTAGTTTGGCCTGCAAGCAACGTTTATTTGTTTGTTTATTTATGTTTATTTATTTTTCTGTCAGGTTTAATTACGTTCAGAAATTCCAGCCCGTGGATCTTACGGTTTCAGCCGGAGGATGATGAGCCCCGTACACCCGCTCCGCAGACCGAGCACGTTGCCTTGGCGCAGCCCGGTGAATCCCAGGAGAAGTCGCAGCAGGAAGGCCAAGCCCTTTCAGCCCCAGACCCTGAAATCCCACAGGATTCCCGCCGCTAGCGCGGTGCTGCACATCTGGTGGCACGGTCAGAGAGGGAGGGAGGACCCACGTGCCCCTCAGGGGGCACCACAGAGACGTGCTTTGGGTGCCTGCAGCACCCCAGGGGTTCTGCTGTGCTGTTAGCAGTCAGGCTCTGTGTTTTGGGGCACTCTGAAGAGATCCCACTGTTTCTTGTGCAAGGTGCAGCAGAATGGTCCGTGTGGATAGTCTGGGCATCAGGACAGGGTCAGTGAAATGCTCTGGCATAAACCACTGCTGGAGCTCAGGCACAGGGCTTCATCAAACCACTGTGTGATCTGGCCTGGAAAATCCTGTGTTTCTGCAATAAATGAATGAAGGGAGTACAAGTTACCTCTCCCAGGTAACTTGACAAGGGCCCAGTGCAGTTCTGACAGTTGCTGGTGAGGTAGGAGAAGGATGAGTCGGTCAGGTTTTGACATCATGTAAGTGTCTCCTGCTTTCACACAATTACTTTTGCTTCTACTATGTTTTTTTTTCTTCTCCTTTTAGTAACTGTAATTCTCAATTATCTTAATATGCAGGAAATTCTCTGTATGCTGACTTTTCTTCAGATCCCTCAGTTAACCTCAGTAGTGATCCATGTAACTCTGATGACAAGCTCAGTCACCTCGGCCAGTTAATAACCCATGCTAATATGATGACAGCTGAATTATTCTGGGAGGCAAGAAGAGGGCTCTCCTTTCTCAAAATGCCCAAAGTGGAAGAGAATAGCTCGCAAGGAACGTAACAGAGGATAGTACATCGCAGCCACCCCTTAGTCCATGTTCAGCAATAATACCACACAGGAAAAAACCTGTTTTGCATTTTGTGTTGTTTTAAAAAAATGTTTTGTATGTGAGCTATCAAAAATCAAACACTCTTTTAAATTATATTATTTGTCTTGATGGAAGGTAGTGCTTTGTTATTCTTTACAAAGGGAAATGCCCTAAAAATCTACCTTGGCTAAGGGATTTGATGGTGCTTGCATTACAGCTTGTGCCACCTCCTGCAGAGATGTTGGGGACGGGTGGTCTTGCTGGATGCAAGTGGCACCTCACTTCTCTGCAAAGCAGCAGCTTCAAAGTGCTTGCAGGAGCTTGCCAGGACTCGGGGCCTGCCAGTGAAGCAGGAGTCAGGCAAATCACTTCGCTGTTGCTTTGCACAGTCATTTAATGGCCAAGGTTTCACAAGAGAAGCCATGCAATGATATGTGTGCTGAAAAGCAGTTATCAAAATATGCACTGGGCAGAGGAGGTGATGTTTCTGAGGCAGCAAAAGGAGTGGCAAGTGGTTGGAAAGTGTGGGGAAGGGAACACCTTAACCCTAGGTCAAAGCTTTACCACCCAAACCTGAAGAAAAACAGGTTCATCTCTATACAAAGGTACACCATATAGTCAGGTAGTTTTATTTGTTTTCACAGGTAGGAATCTAACTGGCTAGTATTTAGATAATAAATAAATAGTATTTCTTTACTAAGATGTGTTGCTTATATGGCATACGTGTCTTTTTGTTTTCAGTTGGGCAAAGATGAAAACGGAAGAGAACTATTGCTAAATACTGTGATGTTCTTAGCTCATAGGATCCAGTTTGAGCTGTGGAGTTAACACCCAACTTAGTAACAAGTTAACATTACTAATTTGAGAGTGCTTTCTGCTTGACACATTTAGGAACACTGAAATTACTTTTTATTAGCTGGCAGAGCATTAAGAAGCTATATACGTACCAACTCAAAATTGTGTGCTTATTTCTCTTTCCTGCAGGTCCCCAACATTTGATCAGGGAAGCCTGACTTGCATAATGGCCCTTCTGTTAATGAGTAACAGTTTGCAGAGTATGCAAACTACTGCTCCGGTGGCTGAACTGGATATGAGTGCATATTCTCTGAAGGACAGGCTGTTCATTTCCTCTTTTCTCACTCGATAATGCCTTAGTTTCTTCTTTCACCTAAGGATAGCCAAATTCTTTTCTCTCTGATAAGGTAATGTCTCTACTTATAAAACTAGTTCCTTAGTCTGTGAGTGGCATGTTCATTGTAAGCAAACACTGCAGCTAAGAGTTGTAAGGGAAAATACGTTCAGGATGCATGTAGAGGTCCTCCCTGTTAAACTCGATAACAAAAGTAACCGGATGTATCTTCTGGCTTCCACGTGGATGTAGCCCAGGGGACGGCCCCGACACGAGCAGGACACCGTGACAAGCCATCGGAGACACTCCCCTTAATGATCGCTACTGCTTTTGCTCTGCTTTGTCAGAGTTCTGAGGGAGGAAAGGCTCTGAGGGAGGAACAGTTAATTTTTCTTGGGAACCAGTAACTACTCCCTTATAAACTTTAAACGGCTCTGTGCCTAGAAATGGCAGACAGCACAAACGTCTGTGTGTTGCAATAGCTTGACCAAAATGAGGGAGGCATCATTTAAAGTTTTCTATACCAAGAAACTGTCTTATACGGATGCATATTACTGACAAGGAGGATGCATTTTGTAGTTTCTGGTTTTCAAGCTGCATTTGGGTGTGTTTTGTTGTCCAAATAAAGTTAAGTTTTAAGTATGTTAGTATTGAAAGAAGGGCTGTTATCATCCTTACTTTCCTGTTCTTTTTCATTTTCCATCAAAGGACCAACATAACACCATAAATATTCTTAAAGTCCTGCTGGAACTAGTATATGACTTTCCTTTGGCAAAAGGCCCGAGGGGCTTAGTGGGTGTGCTGATTATCTGCTCTGATTTTACTGCTGGCTCAGTCACCTTGGCAGGTGAGGGCAGAAGCTGCCATAGCTGTGAGCTGCCTTGGAAAAGCTCCTGGTTTGCAGTTTGAGCAGAAGTACCACACAGAGAGAGAACTCCTGAGAAAAAAAACCCTGCTGTTGCTGCTGGAGGTGCTTACAAACAGGAAAGAACAGCGACACAGGCAAGCAAAAGGCTGCTAGGCACACCACCCCCGTAAGATACCTCCTGCAGGAGAGGACAGCCCTGGCTCTCACTTTGAATTTAGCAAGAGAGCTGCTTTGTCGGGAGGAATGGCCAAAAGGCAATTCTAATGCCCATTGTGCTCCTGGCTCTCTTTGGACTTTACCTTGTGTTAGGAGTCCTAGCTTTTTGGCAGTGCAGAGGTTTTGCAGGGAAAATGCTGCTGCACCAGGTCGGGCTTTGGGGCCTCCTTCCAGCACCAACAGAGTTTTGAAAACACATATTGCAAGATGAGCATTAGAAACGGCAGTATTATTTGTTCACCTCTACATTACAATTAGCATCTTCCTTCCAAGGGGTGCTAAAAATGCAGCAGGGTGCACACATTATATGTGCCATGGTTTGCTGCTTAATTCACACTAGCTGTGCTTCCTCCTTCCCCCAGAGGCAATGATGCCTTTGAAAACCGGCTTTTCTCCAGCTGGCACACAATGTGGCCTTAGGGAGCTGCCTTTTCAAATCCTGGCACCAAAATAACTGGGAGAGTGGAGGTAATTTACTTGATTCAGGCCGTTGGTTTCCTTACCTCACATAACAGGCAGAGCTGGTTATTTTGCAAGGGCCAGACCTTGAGCAATCAAGTCAGTTTAAATTTCTCTCTCGGCTAAATTAGAGATGTAAATGACCATTTATTGCTTTTGGTAGGGGAGGCCTGGGCAGGATTATGTCTTTTGACAGGTATTTACATAACAAAAATCTGCAGTGAGATATTTTGTAACCTCTTGGAAGAGAATAATTTACAACTTTCTCCTTCTAAGGGCTAAAACCACAGTCACATGTACTGCACGGTCAGTATCAGATACTAGCAAAGTTTAAACAGGAGTTGTCAGAAAAAAAACCCAACACCTTAATGAAGCCAGCTCTCTTCCTCCTGAAACTTAAATATAAACCAGGTTGATTTCACTAGCCTTTTGGAGGAAAATTGTGGGATTAGGAAATTAAAGAAATGTCTAAAGGGGAGTTCTTTTTTGAGAATAAACATTTTTACATATATTATCAGGCACACAAATAATTCTAAATACTTTGAACAGAACGTTTTCTTAGATTATGGGAGCAAACAGTGGACAAAGCAGAATTTACTGTTGGTAAAACTGTCAAAATTTACTGTTAGTAAAACCATTAGTAACTGTCAGTTACTGTCAGTAACTTAGATATATGGGGGGTTTTCACCTCCAATTCAGAATTAAGCCAGACTCTGGAATGTCAAAATCCTTTGCAAAACTGGAACTTCTCTCCACGCAGCTCTTCTAAAGCTCTTTACAGGCAAAATGATAGCTGCTGAGTATGTTTGTATGCCAAGTAAATATAGCTTCTTTTTGTGCTCGGAAGCCAGCTAGAAAACATATAAATTACCTTCCTTGCCACTCGAGTTCACAACTGCCTCCTCCAAGTAACATGGGGATACCCTGAAGGCTGGATGATTAGGAAAGAAAAGGCTGTGTGAAAGCTGTTCTTGAAATACCAGCAATACCTTTCTTGGCTAAATATAACCATGTGGTTCCCTCCTGAAAAAGGTCCAAGTGAAAGCATTATCTGGTGTTTATACCTGGCCTCCCATTTCTCTGACCTTACTGCTGATTTTGAAGTACAAGCATATTCCATTCTTCAGATATAAGGGAGAATGGTCAAGTTTCTCTTTTAGATAAGGGATCTCCCTTTCCACTGAAGTGCAACAGGAACATACACAGGTTAATTCTCTTCCATTTGGGAAACTGTTGCTAATGTATTTTCTCAAGACTTTTATGACAGCATTACTACTGCTATCAAGAAAGCAGTTGGCATTCATGGGATGAAAAAAAAGTGTTATGATCAGAATAAGACTATAACCATTCTTATCTATAAGAATAAAACAGTGTTAATATCACATTTTGTGTCTGCTTCTCTCTGGAAGTGGGTTTTGTTTCATCACATAAACAAAACCCCAGACCTAAGCTTCTTTATTTACACATAGCTTGTAATGACATAAAGCTGAAACACCCCAGTCCTTTTGCACATTACCATCTAAAGTTCTAACTTGGTAACTCAGAATAAATTCAATAGAGAAGAATTAAACAACTGAGGTAGATGGGAGTCATTTGCTGTCTCCTCATTCCTGTCAGCTTGAATACCTTTGTACTTCGTCTTCTTATACATGACTTGCAAGGCCATTGCTCTAGTGTAAGCTCTTTCTTCTGGTCTGTTTTCTGTTTTATCATAGTATTTGTAACTGTTTTGGTATTTGATTTCTATTAAAATATGCCTCAGTTCTCCCTACTTATATAACTACTTTCCAGTGATAAGTCTGCAAGCATGAAGAAATTAAGTCTATCAGTAGTCAGCCTGCCTATTTCAGTCTGTTTATTCCTCAGCAGTTGTTTCTGCAGCCATTTCTTACACTTCTACTGCAGCCCCAGACAATTAAACAAGAGTAGAAATAAGGGCAAAGTAACAAGATGGACTCTGCCATTTCCTGCTGGAAGCAGAATTGAATTTTTCAAGATAAGTTCCTTAAAGTAGATTTTCTTATTTTATAACAAAAGATGGTCTATATATTGTTTACAGAGCCCATTTGTAATTATAGAGCTTGGTTGTATTTTGTGGGGGCTTGGGGTTTTTTTGTTTGTTTAGTTTTAAATTCTGTGTTCTCAGTACATTCTTGTTTATTTTCCTGTGAGCAGGTGGCTTGAAGGAATAAGAGCTGATCTGGGTCTTTAGCCAGGGAACCTGCAACCCTAGGGGCTACTGTCAGCATACTGTCAGCACCACTGATCCCCTTTTTTCTGAATGGAACAGGAGACAGACAGGCAACTCACAAGGTTCAAATAAATGCCATTATTCCTAAATGTCTCCTGCACTCACAGCAATGTCTATATTTATACAGGAGGCTGGGATGCAGTTTTACTCCCTCTCGCTCCTTCCCCCCTCCCCTCCCAATATCCCACTTGCTATGTTATTTTTTCTTCCTCAGCAGCCTCAGGTACTATCCTGCTCTGCCTGGGGAAAAGGCTGTGCTGGGACAGTGGTCTTGTCAGCTGGTCTGTTTACCTAAAACTACGGACTGGTGATTCTCACCAGCTTTCTGGGAAGCTAGATGTGATGAAAGTACCAGTCTGGAAACTATGTAGTCATACTAGTGTGGCGCTGTGCCGGCACTAAAATTTCCCATCAAAAGATGGGACATACTGTGCTAACTCAACTAAATAGCTTCCAGACCACAGCTGGCTTACCTCCAGCCCTTTCTGAGAGTGGCCGCAGCAGGGCCACACCTGGCTGCTGCCAGCCACGTGGACATCTCCTTCAAAGCCTCTTTCTTTTTTTTGGCTCTTTTGAATGTGGGATATTTTTTTTTTTCTGTCTGCCAAAGCTCGACAGCAAGTTTTCTTTGGATTGCACCCAGGGTTGATGTGAAGAGCATATACAATATCCCAGCTGCTCAGTTGGGAAAATCAAACATAAAACTAATGAAGGTAACTAAAAGCCATGGTTATATCATCCCTGAGAATTCTGGTACTTGAATGAAATACAGTCTAAGTAAATATTGATTTTTAAATAGTAAAATGTTATTCAAAAGCCCTTTATTATGTAAAGAAGTTCTGAAATTTTTTAATCCCCTAAGACAAAGAGATCACTCAGTGGCTAAATAGACTAGCCTTTTCCATCTGTGCATGTATGAATCATAAAATAAACTTGTGCAATTTACTGGAAAGAAAATCAGTACATTAATCAGCTAAAGGATGCAACAGTTTGCATTCAGACCTCTGTCCAGCCAGCATCACCTGTTCAGCAACGGAAAGACTACACTGACATCCACTGACTAGGAAATGTTTTGCTACATCAGGACTTGAGGAGTTAAGAGCACCACTCTTGTTCAGTGGAAGTAAAATTTAACTGTAGACCAGGAGAAAACCAGAGTTATCTTTTCTGAGAGAAGCACCAGCAGAAGCATAGGCAAGCATTTGTGGACTCATATATCTTTATTTCTGTTTGGTTTTGCAGACAAGAACACACCCTTTCCTATTTCCTCTAGTATGAAAGTTGCCAGAGGCTCAGAAAGTCAAGCTGCTGCCACACCTGCTACCCAATACAACCACTTCCTGGGCCGTATCCTTAATTTCTATTTCCTTCTAGAAAGGAACTGGCAAAATGTTCTTTCTGTTCTTTTCAGTGAGGCTCTAGATGACATTTGTTGTTTAAAAAATAATGTTCTGTTTTTTAACCATTTATTCCTGTAATGTTAGGCTGTAGACCTTCTCTTATCTGCAAAAGACTTCTGGCCCTTCTTTGACACCCTACACCAGCAGGCTGTTGTGCAACCAGCAGGGCAAGCTCATGCTGCTCCTCCTCCTCTCTGCATTAGTTACTTAATGGCTTCTGGCAACTGTAGCTGGGGGTGACTAGCACTGCCTAGCAGGGAGAGCAGCTGTGCCAAGTGTGGCAGCCGGGTTTCAGTGATGTTACAGGAATGGATTAGGAGGGACCTTTATATAATGGGAGATGCAGTTCCTACAAAATAGGAAAGGTAGGAAAGATACCAGGGTTTTTTGGGGGCTGTTTGGCTCATGCTTTTTGCAAGTGGCTTGTAACTGAAGATAGATACTCAAGCAAGGTTAATTTTTTTAGGGAACTTAAAAAAGGCCAAACCAACACCAATTTTTTAAATCTGAGCATCCTGCGTGATGGTGATTGTTGTTATAACTTTGGATGGGTAATCATGCACATGATCAAACACACTGTGATAGGTCTGACCTTTTCTACTGTGAAAAGACGAATCCTCATTTGTGTGCGTGTGCCAGTCAGAACAGACACAGCCTGGTTGGCTTCCCGTGCTGATGGAGAAATGCAGCCACACGATTCCTGCAGACCACTGCTCTTGGAGGAGCATTCCCTGTCGAGGTTTATCTCTGTGAAATGATTGTTACAGCAGAAATTACAAGCATCAACAAACATATATGCTCTCCTCTGGCTGTAATTATCCCATCTATATCTGATGGTAACGTGTGCTTTTTCACCCCAGGGAACAAATGCCTTCTCCGTAAGACAATAGCATTTCCATGATGTGCCTGATCAGAAGAATAGAGAGGTTCAAAGTCTTTCCTTGTCAGGTTCTTGCACCATCATACAGGGGACAGCAAAGGTGGGGAACTAAAGCAGCTCTGTCACCTGCCTGTTTGTGCTACTGCCCAGGGCATCAGCCATTTCAGCTGAGCTGATGCGGGGTTGGGGCAGATGCACAAGGGACTCTGGACTGTATTGTCAAAAAGCAGCTATGCACTGTCCTTTCCCTGAGACCCTGGATGAAAGTGTGGCTAGTCTTACACTGCAGGACAGCTCTGCAAAAGCTGAGTCATGGCTTTTATCTGTGAACCAAAGTCAGCTCCTTAGAAGGCAAGATTGAAGCTAATCAAGAACAGTGCATGAGCTTTTCAAGTAGGAACTCTGTAGTATAAAATCCCAGCTAGGAGGATGTGAGCCTGAGCAAGAACCAACATCTGCCAGTGTTAAGCTGCAAAGCAGGAAATGGTGCAACACCGTCTGCATTTGCAATGGTCTGGTGCAACTCTGAGACCCTGGCTCTGCAGATGTTACTGTAAGGGAGAAGGGCTTGTTTATTGACTGGGAGAAAGAGAAGGAAAGATGCCACAGGGATTGTGGAGCAGAGCAATTGTGTAAGTGTTCGAAACGTGGGCCCTAAGTTATGCAGTGGGAGTCAAGATGTTTATTTTAGTGCTATTGGCAGCATAGGCAGTGCAAGGGAAGTGAAAACAAAACTGAACGTTTTGGTGAGTGCTTGAAGTGGGTTGCTCGTGCCAGGCAAGGCATGCGGCAAGGGACAGGTAGGTGATACAGACAAATTAAATCCTGCAGAAGGTAAACGTCAGCAGCTATTTAGCTTTGAATATAAATAATGTATAAATAAATACAGGAACAGCATAACGTTACCAGCACTGGTGAGGAGGTCCCAATAAAGAAATACACCTGCAGCTGTAAGGAAGTTCCCTTCTCCCGAGGGAAGTGACGGATTCCCCACACTGGACAGTTTTAAGTCTCAGCTTGACAGGGTGCTGAGCCATCCCATATAAACTATAGTATTACCTGTAAAGGTTGGACCAGATGATCCTTGAGGTCCCTTCCAACCTGGCATTCTGTGATTCTGTGATCTGTGGGATTAACTGAGCTTCTTTATATATACATATATATATATGTATGTATATATGTATGTTTGCTGAAAATGAAAAGACACCACAGGATCAGGAAACCAGAAGCCAAACAAA
>NW_009951950.1:3139805-3186200 GCF_000747805.2 Chaetura pelagica | reverse complement strand
GCCCTGGGCCTTGGACGCTTCGGGACGCCCACCCACCGGGGCCCCTGGTGCTGCAGCCGCTCCCGGGGCGGTCTGTAGTGCCGGTCCCGGAGTGCGGGTCCCCGGGAGGCAGGCGTGGGTTCGCGGGGTGTGTGAGGCAGCATCAACTGCTTTCCGCTTTATTAAACTGAAGAACTATAGTCATTTAAGGTCCAAAGCTGATGGATTTGGCGATTTATGGCTGAGGTGCTGAGCTGCTGGGATACTAAAGGCAGTGTGCGTTTGATCTGCCTGTGTATGAAGGCCTGTGGAGCCCTGAGGGACACCCTGGGGAGGACCTGCCTTGCTCACCGCTCCTGCATGCGCAGTTATCGCCTGCCCTGCAGGGAGCTGTGCCACAAGCGGGCAGGAGCCGAGCAGGAGCTTCGTGCTGTCCCTCCGGCACGCAGCACGGCTGAGGCGAGGTTTGCGGTGGTAAAGGCCAGTCAGGGGTGGCTGGTTCCCTGAGGGAGCTGTGGGCAGCCTGAAGGAGCCGTACACAGTTTGGAAGGTAATAATGGGTTCAGTAAGTTTGTGAGTTTGTTTTCCTCATCAGGTAAAATAAGTGCTGAAAAGGAAAGAACAGAAAGCGAGATCGAGTGTTTTAAGCTGGAGGTTGTCCTTGGGCTTTGTTAGTGAAGTGAGAGTAGTAAGGGCATGTTGCTAAGCCATCAGCTGTGTGCTGTAGGCTATCAATGTAATTTCTGAAGACTAGCTTAGTTTTAAAATCTGTTTTTATCTACAGCAGGATGCAGTCCAAAATCTTTTATCACATATGTCATTGCCACAAGTTTCTTTGCTTTTTGTGAAGGAATTTCTGTTTGTTTATTAAAAGCACATGAATATCAGAGGAACTTAAGGATATATGGGAAGAAGAGATAAGTTGTTGATGAGTAAATGGAGTGTTCGGGTCTTTCTGCCTGCAGGAGGTAAAATTAGTTTGGCCCCTGTTAAGTAGAGTTAGGGTGCAGTTAAGTGCTGCTGATAGTCCAGTTGTCTGACTCTGGGTTTACAGCAAGCATACGCTGTTAGCAGGTGGTGTGAGTGTGATCTGTGTAGCAGGTGCACAGATGTGCAACCCTGTGTGACCACTTGGCATTGAAACCTTTTGTGAGATGTGTGAAGTCTCTCTGCTTACACTGAAGCTGTTAAATGCTAACCTGCTAAACAATTACTTTTCTGTGATGACAATTGCTTTGTTCCATTATATTTTAAGGGGGTCATTTAAAGACATTTATGACTTCAGATTTTTGTTGTTTGCTGGCCTCTCACTTTTTTTCCAGTAGATATTTCTATCACCTCACTTGAAGTATGGTCAGTTAAATAATAGTTTTGGTGTTTGGAATAATTATGGTAGAGAGGGGGAGGTAGGGTTTGGGATCATCCTGAAGCAGATTTGTTTATGCTGGAAGAAAAATTCACTCCTCTTCTTGTCTGTGTCCCCTTCTTTTTCTTCTCCCACCAGAGCTATCAGAGCTCATTTCAACCAAATACAAAATTACTGACAAGTAGTTGTTGGTTTCAAATTAGAGTTCAGGTGACCTAACTAACTAGCCATAGTTGCAAGAAGCAGTCCCACCTTTAGTCCCTATATTTATGCTCCTGCTGCTTCAGATTCATCCTGTATAACAGTTTTGTGGCCACAGAGTGAGTTAATAATATTCCCTATTGGATTTGCTGTTTTTCAGGGCAGGATTTCTGATGGATCAGTCACCTGAACCATCACTGTAGGACTGCAAGGTCTGACCCAGAGGGAGACAGGGACCTGCAGCTGGGGGTGGCAGAGGGGAGGAGGGTTGCACTTCCTCTAACCCCTGCAGGCTCAGAGAGAAGGTAGGAAACTCATGTTGGGTGGGAGTGATTATGGGGTTCGCTGATGAATTGCACACCAAGTTATCTGATTATTCAGGGTGTGGAGGTGGAACATGCCAAACAAGATTAGCAAGTCAACTCAATTTTGGGGGAGGGAGATGTCAAGCCAAACCAGACCTCTGTGGAAAAACTAAAGGTATGACAAAAATGTATTAATATAAGGGAGCAGACCCTTGATCTTTTGGTGGATACTCTGCTATGCGAAGGGGTGGTAGTTTTCCTCCATTCCTGTGGAAGAACCTTGTGTGGATAGTGAAGCTTTCAAGTTGCTAGTTTTGACACAACAGATACTGTTTGGTGTGGTTATTCAGCTGGCTGAGGAGTAGTAGTTTAAATTTCTGTAGTGAGATGGGGGAATAAAGGTGAGAGGAGAGAGTCTCACCCCTTTGCCTGCCCTGTTGCAGCACCTAAAGTTCCCAGGTTATGACAAACTCTTGGTCTTGGCTGATGTGTTTTCCTCAAGGGAAATTTTGCTGTAGCTCCCCTCCTGTTGTGTATCAGGAAAATAGTCCTGTATCCTGCCAGCTTCCTATCAGGAGCATAGCAGTTGCTGGCTGATACTGGCGTTAAGCCTACAAGCTGGGCTACCAGGAAGGTAGGGCTTATGTTGCAGACCTTGGTGTGTTATTTGGCATCCTGCTGGGGAAGCTCTGCTGTTAGCACACGGGGCGGCTTGGCCTGCACGCATGAGTTGCAGTCACACCTTTTGCCTACAGTGCCTTTTGTCACCTTACTCAACAGTTGGCTCAGGCTTGCAGTGAAACAACAGTGCAGCTAGTTCCTCTTGTGGTACAAGTAATAAAAGAGAACTGTGCATCTGTTTCTGTGGAGTGGCTTCAGCCCAAATGTGAAGAACCAGGAGGAACTCTGTAGGATTTCAAACCAAGCGAAACTGATACTGCTGAAGTCTCACTCTTCTGTGTATGTCAGGTACACACAAGAGTCTGCCTTCTGCCGTGTGCTGGATGAGCTGGTGTAGGGAGCTCAAGTGGTGAAAAAACTTGTTTTTTTTTCTTATTGTGATGATGTGGTGCTTTGTGTAGTACTGATACAGGGAAGTCAGACTGGAAGAGGGAGTGCTGCAAAAGTCTTGCTGGCAGCAATGTTCAGCTGCACCTGCTCTCAAGTGGGAGGAGTTTCTGTTCTGGGCTGAAACCACTATAGTAGTTTTTGAACAAATTTCAACCTTGTGAATGTTTCTGATGTGTTAAAACAGAATTTTGTAAGGTGGGGAATTGCCTGTTTGTAGTGTGTCTGGGCCAAAAGCAGTGTGTTCTGATGTCAGCTGGCTTTGAATCATGTTGTAAATGCATCTTTGCCTTGTGTCCCCACTGCTTTATCCTGTGCTAACTTCTCAAAATAGATTATACATGATAAAATTCAGAAGAGACTGCAATTGATATTGGCTTAAAATTCTCCATTGCTTTTTATGTCTAGGCACTTAGTTACGGTAATTACTTGTCTCTGATAATTGCTGGTTCAAATGTTATTATTAGAAAGTATTACTATGACTTGATAAGAATGTTTACTTATGGCTTCTCTTATTTGAAGATCAGCAGTGAAGGAAAGCAGAGTGAAGAAAGTGCCACGTTGTAACTGAAGGTACAAGTCAAAAAAACCTACAGGGAGATCAGCTCAGCAGTGTATGCTCCACCTTTCTTAACAGGCTGTCATTGCATGATTTGGGGAGGATTTTTGCTGTGCCTTCTGAAGAACAGATAACGCTGTCACAAGTACATGATTGTGTTGCCTAAAATTTGATACCAGCTGTAGAGTAGATGGCTCGGCTTCCTCCTGGGATTCGCTTTATCACTTCATTTTCACGAGATCAGTGGTAAGTCTTGAAGGATGGTGGTCATCTTTGTTTTGGACAATGTGAGTTTGTGTCTAGGGAAGGTGATACTGTTGCCTTGCTCTATTTTTGCTTTTTCATTGCTTAATATATACAGAAAAAAAATATGGTCAGTTGTATATTAAGTAAATATGACTCACATTTAAAAAGTGAGATTTTTTTGGGAGGAACTCAGATAGACCTCTACTAGTCAAGTGTGCTAAAGAGTAAAGCCTTTTGTCCCTTTATTTGCAAAATATGGATAAATCAGAGACTCTTATATTCGTGGGTGGGAGATGTGCTCAAGGTTAGCTTTCTTTTCTTAACCAGAAGTGTGTTTTCTCCTCCATAATTTGGTGTGTAATGTAGACTTGTAGAATTACACTGCTGTGTAAAACAAAACAAAATGAAAAGCTCTTTGCTTTAGGAAAACCAGTCCTGCAAGTTGGGTGCCATCAGTTCTTGTACTTTCTGAGATAGAATAGTGAGTCAATTGTGTGTGAATAACAAAAAAAAAACAAACAAAAGACCAAGCACTTCCCATTTGAGCAATTTTATCACATACTTTTTCTAGTAGAGCAGCAAGAGCAAAGTCATTGCATTTTTATCTCTGTGAGGATGGTTTCAGTTATGGGGCTGAATAACTCAACCTGCTGGATAACTTGCTCTCATTTTAAAGTCCCTGTAAATATGCCAGAACTATAAATCATGTCCCTTGTTAAAATTTAAGGCAGAAAATTATAGAAAAATATCA
The DNA here is from genome assembly GCF_000747805.2 of Chaetura pelagica. Taxonomy (NCBI): domain Eukaryota; kingdom Metazoa; phylum Chordata; class Aves; order Apodiformes; family Apodidae; genus Chaetura; species Chaetura pelagica. The sequence goes on along the minus strand of NW_009951950.1, from coordinate 3,181,725 downwards.
ATTAAAAATTAGGGATCATAGTAGGCTGTGGGGTATCAGATCTTTGTTGTATACATTTATTTACAGGTGTTAATTTTAAAATCAAGGCTAGAAGGAACTTACAGATACACTCTGGTCTCTGTATTAATGAAAGCACATATCCACAAAATGCTCTCCTTTAACAACTGAACTGTGCTGCAGGTAGTGAATAGAACAGATCAGATGGTTGTCTTTGTTTAAAGCTTGCAGTGACAGGGAGTTTGAGATGCCCCTTGAATTCAGGTGAACCGTGGAGAAAGACCCAAGGATGCCAGTGAGGTACAAGGGAAAATTACTTCTGAGCCCCAAAGCTGGGTAGTTATGTTCCTGTGGTGTAGCTGACAGCACACAGAGTCAGGTTCAGTCCCCATCTCTAGAAATGGCTGATCCTAAAAGCAGTAAGGAAAGAAAGAAGTAACACAGAATAGTCAAACTGACAATTCACAGAGCCACTATTTATGTCCTAATTGTACCAGAAAACCAGACAAGACAGTGAAATGTGCAATCTGATTGTCAGTATGTTTTATTTTGAACGGCTTTTTAATCTCCCCCAGGGAAGACTGTAAACAAGGCAGATCAGCTCTGTGGATTCCAGACCACTGCTGCCTTGTCCTGCTCACAGCTCTGTGCTACCAAGCTCCTTCCCAAAGCCAAATCAGAGCAAAAGTTGTAAAGCAGTATAACTGCTGTGGTGGTTCTTCAGGCTGTTAGAGAACATGAAAAAAGCTGTCTTGCACTATTCTAAGATTACAAATTACTTGTGTAAGGTTTTTATGTAGCTTAATGCTAACAGTAAATCTCAATAATTTTTTTTCAAATAGTATCTTATAATATTTTTCTATTTGTAGGTATAGAGCCTTCATTTTTGCTCTCACTTTCTTGTTGTATGCCAGCTTCCATTTATCAAGGAAACCTATTAGTATAGTTAAGGTAAGCAAGGTTGCATCCTTGTTTAAACATCCTTCTAATCCTGTCAAACACGGAAGTAGTGACTTTTTAAAGTATTTCCTGTTGTGAAAGGCAATGTTAAAGTTTAACTCGCAGTGCTTTAAAAGATGAGAAACTGATCAAGCTAGTATGCTGTTACATTTACTCGATAAATTTTAGTGAGACCACACCTAGAATATTGTCTATACACGTTATCTCTGGCCTTAAGACTTGAAACAGCTATGCCTATGCTTAATTTGTGTGAATTAATCTAATTATAAATATCTAAGAGTTTACAAGTTTACATTCCTGTGTTTGAGAAAAGTTGCTCATAAGTGATGGATCAAACATGATGAAATTCTACAAGACTTGTTCCAAATACTGTTGAGCATGATAATTATAGCTGCCTATACACTTAGGACTCTGTTCCCAGTGAAGCTGTTGGCAAAAAATTATATAATTCTCAGTTTGTTTCATCTTTGGCCTATGTAACTTCCCAGACACACATCAAAGCCCCAGGGCTGTATTGTGTATAGCTGACGAGTGACAATGTGTAAGGTAGTTTGATGTTAGTGAAGAATTTTGAAATTCTGTAGTATCTGAAACACCACTGTACCATGTTGTTTCTAACCACATAACTACTCTTTCATGTAGTGATTTCACCCAGCAAAAAATATCAAGCAATTACTAATGACTAACAATTGTACTCATTTTGGTGGGTTTGACACAGGTTCATATAGAATTAGAATTGTTAAATTTGTTGCTGCATGGGGATAAAAAGTCACAGGTGAATTTTCCATTTTCAAATTTCCTTTCTGTATCAGGGGGAGCTGCATAAGCATTGTGCTGCTTCACATGAAGTTGAACTCAGCTCCTACAAAGAAGATGCTGCCCAGATTCAGCCTGTCAAAAAAACATCTAACATGTCTCAGTGTGGTTGGGAGCCATTTGGTAAGGGTTGATTTTTAAAATGTTTAGTCTTTTTCTTTCATAATAATGAGCTTATATTCATAATTAGATTATTTGCCTCTTGCTATTTCTTTTTTGTGTGTGGAGTGATTCAGGAGATATGCATGGGATGGGTGTTTTGTTTTCCATGTTCTTGTTGATTTTTCCAAAGTTAAGTTGTGACTTACCTCATGGTGTCTTTCCTACTGAAAGTCACTTAACTGACATTGTTTTACCTGTTAACAGCTATGAGATGGTTTCACTACAATGGCATTTGTCTATTAAGAAAAAAAGGGTGAAGAATAAAATAATATTCTGCTGGTTTAATTCAAGGCCCAGTAATCATTTAAGTGGAATTACTTGGTGTTTATTTAAATTGGAACTTTTCAGAGTCCTTACCTGCCTGAGAGAGTATTTTTCTCTCAGTTTTAATGGAGAAAAATGGGAGACTTCATTGTAGAATAGAGTTCACAACTTACTGAATAGCTTATGAACCTGGGCTTTCATTTAATTAGAAAAAATATTTGGCTACTTACAATTAAATTTGAATTTAATCTTTTTTAATTTAATAGAGATTTTGAGTAATTCCTTGACACTTTTATCACTACCAAGAACATCAGTGAAGTAGAATAGTCCATTCTGTCAGTGTGCCAGTCCACTCCAGTCTATCTGGCCATTCATTCTAATTATTCTTTATTTAGCAATTAAAAAAAAAAAAGTCCTACTCTATTCAAAGATTATTAAGGATCTGAGCTCTGGGTTTTTGTGGACAAAATTCTGTGTATTAACTGCCCTCTGCAAAGTAAGCAGTCTGCTGAAATTATTTAATTCCACAGGTTTCCAAGTATATGGTGTTGTAGTTAAACTTGGTTGATGTTTCTTGTCCCTGGACTAAAGGGAGACTGAATGTGCTTATCTAAGACACTAGTTAGCTTTCTTAATGGAGACTTCTGAGCTCTAGTCTCCTCCTGTTTCCATAAAGACACAGTCTATTGCAAAGCTACCCCTTTCAGATGGCACTCTAGGCTTGTCCTTTCAGCTCTTGTTTTTCAGGCAATGTAGCTGGAAAACTGGGACTAACACTCAAAGAAGGAAAGCTGCAATAACTGTGACTTCATTCTCATAGTCAGTGGGAATTTTGGCTTCTTGCAAAACACACAAACTGTGTTTCTTTGTACGAGCTCGTATCTTTGAAGACTAGACCTTGTATTTCTATCTGGGTGGAGTCCCTCCTGCTCCCTCCATCCTACCTGCAAATCCCATTTATTTGTGATTAGTCATTTGCTGTACAGAGCAGAACACTTTTGATTTTGTTGTGTTTGGTTTTTTTAAACAAGATTTCCATCTCTGTGTCTTGTGAGTAGTTGGAAAATGAAATGCAAAAGGCTTCAACCATTTAAAACTATATATTAAGCTGCTCCCTTAAAACTCTATGAGATGATGGATTTTTTTTAGCCATTTTGACTGTTAGGACCTCACACATTTGCAACATGCCATTTCCACTTTTAATAAAACTGTTAAAGTTTGTTTTTTCTTTTGTCTAATGTCCTATAAGAAAAGGGCAGCTTGTTAATAATTGATGTTTCTTCTCTTCTAAAATGCTGCTTTAAATGAGGGCAGAATTAAGAATAGGCCTACCAGTATTTTCCAAATATATTACATGTAAAAGTCTCAGTTGTAGAAGGGATTGTTTCTGGTAAATAAAATGTTTTGCAAAATGTATGCTTAAGTCTAGAAATGCCTATTGAAAATTAAATGTCAGTACATTTTCACTAACATTTTTCTTCTAATATGTAAAAATGGCTGGGAAGTTATCGTTACATTTAAACTGATTATTTGCTTTGAAATTTCTTCTTAGATAAGAACAACTACAAACAGTTACTAGGAGCGCTGGATTATTCATTTCTATGTGCATATGCAGTTGGAATGTATTTAAGGTAAACCTCCCTTTCTTGGAAACATTATCACTTACTGTTAAATTATGAGGCTCTACTGCTTCTGAGATATTGTCCCTTCTGTAAAGTTTCTGGTAAAGAGAGTGAGAACTTGCTTGCTGGGGGAAAAAAACACCACATCATCCTGAGTTCCCAGTGGTATCATATGTGTTGGTATATAGAAAGCTTCTTACCTGCACCCATCCTGCCTTGTGCAGAAATGCTTTCTGACTTGCAGTCTAGCCTGTCTTTCCTTCATGTGGAATAGGAAGGAATATATGCTGGAATAGGTGTCCTCAAACTTTATCAGTCTCTAGCTTGTCCATGTGAACTAAACTGCTTGTCCTGTCTCTCTTTTTAGGCAGGGCAGAAGCAGGCACCCCCTGAAAAGTAATATTGATCTCATCTTAAAATGTGGAATCTTAGCTGTTGTTTGGAAATGCTTCTTTTTATTGATGAAAACCAGAACCTTCGTAAGGTTCTGGAATTATTAGTAAGGGAGATGAGTCTCACTTTAAATGGCTGCTGACACATCCCATCTGATGGGTCATTTGGAAAATGACTCTGTAAGTAAATGACTTCCAGTGTGTTCCAGGTGTGTATCTCCTGAAATATGGTTGTGCAGATGTCAGCACTTTGCAATTAGCAAACATTTAATGTTTGTTTGTTTTTTCTGTCAAGTGTTAAAAATTGTTCATTTGCTACTGTGAAGGGAAACAGCAGTTGTCAGTGAAGTTTCTCCTCAACCTTAATTGAACAATACCAAATATCCTTTCTCTATGAAGGCTTGGGGTGTGATCTCGTTTTTAATTGTTGCCTTTCTTTTTATTTTCCTTCCACATTCCAAGTGGAATTATAGGAGAACGGCTCCCTATCCGGTACTATCTGACAGTTGGGATGCTTGCTAGCGGACTCTTCACTGCAATGTTTGGACTGGGTTATTTCTATAATGTACACAATCTGTGGTTTTACATAGTGGCTCAGGTAGGCATAATGTTACCTAGGTACTCTCAGTTTCCATGGTGCTGTTCAGTGTTGTATTGGGCTTTTTTTCAGTTGCAAACCGTGATTAGTGGTTGGATAGGAGGATGTAAATGCTGGCATACATAGTTGTTGATGACAGGCAGAAAAGACAGAATGGATAGCCCCAGGGTCTATTATTGAAAAATGTTTGTTTTTTTTAGTGAAAGAAGTCTTTGAAAACAAGTTAAAGCATTTCAATCTGTGTAAAATCAGTGATCATATCTTTGCAAGCTTAAATGTGGGCGAGTTTTAAAACAAATGTATGTACTGTTGTCAGTCTGCCAAGACCTGAGTGATGCATCCTGGCTTTCTCTGCAGAAAAATTACATTATACTGCTAATGATGAACAGTCTCCCACGTTGGTGTGGCTGAGAACAAACAGCTCCTGTAACAAAATTAATTGTGTGGGATTTTTCAGAGCACTTGTAAATGTAATTAGGCGTCTCAAGAATATTTCTCATTGACCTAAAATGGAATTCAGGTCAGGAGCAAGATATGGTTAGCACTTCTGAGTCAGTTTGGACAGGTCTGCACCTTGCATGGCTGCTTTCTTTCTGTTATTGCAGTAGCACTTTCACCACTGGCACGTTTGCATGGCATTGTGCAGCGATACTAACTTGGCTACTACAAGCCTTTTTAACCCTTTCACCAAGTCATCCATTTAACCATATCACTGCCCCAGTGCTCTTGGCTTATGTGGTTTCCAAGACAGGAGCTGGGTCCTTTAGGGTTAAGCTGACTATCTCTACCAATGCTGCACTGCCTGAGGTGGTCAGCAAATCCTGTAATAGCAAGGGTGGTCTCACACCACCAGCCTTATTAGATTTAGTTGGCTAGAGTGAGGTTGTTTTGTTGCATGTTCAAATGCTTATTGTACATGTGAATTATTGTATTGTGATCTTTGTGTTAATCTGTAATTCTAGATAGGAAGTTTTTTAGGAGTTGAGATAACAAAGGGTTATGATCTGTGCAACACGAGGCTGAAATAGTTGTTTTCTTCAGCCTAAATACAGCAAGTGAAGTTTCTCCTCTCAGGTTTATTTACAGATGTGTGTTAAGCATTTTCAAATGAATGTGCCAAGTTACCGAGTCTTCCCTAGAGTTTTATTTTTCTTCCTCTTGATTGCAAACATGCTTTGCTGGATGTTCAAATTGGAATAAGTATCATGTTGCTGTTTGAGCGTGGGGATTAATTTCTCTGTTCAGTTCAGTACAATGTGATTTTTGGTAAGCATGTGATTGAATTACAATTTTTTTGTGGTTTAAATTACAAAATAATTTAAGAAGGGAAGAATCTCTGCAAAACATTGTAACTTGTTTATTCTTGGAAAATAATGTTTTTCAAACCCACCACTAAATTTCTAAATTCAAGGCATTTGTGTAGGCTTCCTTTTCCTAATTCAGCACTCGGCAGGAGTTGTGTAGGAACCCGACCTAGTATATAGTATGTTTATTTATTACTATTTTTATATGCTTTCAGATAGCTAATGGGTTGGTGCAAACTACTGGCTGGCCGAGTGTCGTTACATGTATTGGCAACTGGTTTGGAAAAGGAAGGTAAATAATATGTAACCCAAAGTTTGGAAGTACAGATCAATACATTCTGGGTTGTAACATTATAGTATATTTAAATACCTTTTTTTGGTTCAGTGGGGTTTCTTTTGGGATGAAACAAGCAGTTAGGTAGATCTTTGAGAGGAGTTTCCTTTGTTACACTGCTTAGTTTATATCGGTTTGAAATATTATCTCTTGTGCCATAACAGCTTTCTCTGGTAGCCCTTTAGTCTGATGTTTCTTTTTCAAATGAAATACTTCATAATTGAATTAAGAATAATTCTTGCAAAGATTAACTATCTAAAATCACTTTTAATAAAGACTGTTATTATGCCATTTTAATGTGGAATTTACCATGTTTTCATTTGTGTTTCAACCTAGTTGTGAAGGTATAACTCCAAAAGTATATTTTTGTCTCATGTCTTCTTTTCTAACACACAGAAACCTGAAAATGTAATTAAAAAAGAAAGTACATATGTCTTTTTTAACCTTTTTGTCACTCTCTTTAAATATTTTTTCCCCTTAATCCTGCATAGAGATCACTCATAATCTTTATTTTGTCACACTGTACAGGAGTTTGACATAAATTTTGCAATACCTGCATGCTAAATCCACTGGCTCTGCTAATATTTGAAGCATGTAGCATAAAGTAGTGCTACTATCGTGCTATCCATTGTAGATACATACCACTGAATGAACATTATTGTCAATGGGTTCAAGAGAAGGACTCTATGAAAACTAAGTATATGCTTTCTATATAAAATCATGGGATAGTTAGGAAGGTATAGACTATGTTTTCCATAGTCCCTGCAGTCTTTTTGGCCAATGTTACAAAATGCAGCAAATTATAACCATCATACAATACTGAATAAAAGTGCTAAGTCTATGCAAAACAAATACACTTATTCAGATTTTGCTGTGTGCAAAAGCAACCGCCTTTACTTTTAGGAGGCTGCATAGTGGACTGGTGGATAGGGCTCTGGTCTGAATGTCAGTGGGCTGGTTCTTTTTTTTTTTCAATTTTCTACAAATTTGTGAAATATGAGCACACCTCTTAAGTCTTGTCTTCAGCCAAAGGAAAAGATTTGGTTTAGTTCAAATTATGTTCCTCCAGGTAAATGTCTGCAAGGGCAGGGCAAGGCAGTTTTCCCCTGACTTAAACAGGAAAAAAATGCCTGCTAACAGTGGGATTTTTGTGGTTTACATTATCTCAGCTGGAGCTATTCTGCAACAGCTCTAATCTGGGATTTGCAGACAGACAGCAGTTTGATGTGTATGTTAGCCAAGCTTGCGCAGGTGCTACCTTCTACTAATGCCTAGTATGTTGAGAATGGGATGAGAAAATACTGAATTTGCTCTACCTATCCTGAACAGATATTTTTCTGCTTGGGAAGCATATCCTGAAAGCATCAGGTTATCAGTGCAATTTATTTGCAGGAGGCCTTTTGTTCCTAAAAGCATTGGACTTAGTGTGCATATGCTATGCAATATGTGCATACTTGATTTTATCAAATAAATTCTATCCAGAAATATGCAAGCCCTAGTGGTGCCTTCAAGTGCCATCAAATGTAGGATGAGTTCTGTCATAAACAGAAAAGTATCTAGAACATTTCTATTAATACTTTGGTGCATTCAAATTGCCAGGTGAAAGACTGTGGCATAAAGAAGTGGTCAGTTAAAGAACAAAAAAATTCCAAATAATTCACTAACACCCCAGGTGAACAATTATTTTTTTATACACTTTTCTCAAATAGTAATGGGTATTGTTGAAATAATAATAAATGTTTGTGTTGTGTTGGTTTTTTTTAATGCAGGAGAGGTTTGATTATGGGAATCTGGAATTCACACACTTCAGTGGGAAATATCTTGGGATCCTTAATTGCTGCTTACTGGGTGTCTGCATGCTGGGGTCTCTCCTTCGTGGTGCCTGGTGTGATCATTGCTGTGATGGGGATTGTTTGTTTCCTGTTTCTTATTGAACGTAAGTGGTTTAATTAGATAGAATCATGAAGGGCTCATTATGGGTGAAGAACACCAGCTATTTAAGCTAAATGACCCTGTACAATGTATATTCCCCAAGCCATGCCAATACTTCAAGAACTTCTTCCTAGAACACTAGATGGAGAAGAGCCTATGTATATCTAAAGAGTTTATATGCTCAGACTCTGGCATATGTGAGAGAGTAACACTTCAGAATTCAGTGCACTGCCCTGTCATTACTTCCTTGTCTTTATAAATTGTTCAAGTGTGTCTTAGCAGAATATCCCACCTGGCTGCAGTGCATATTCTGTGCTGTCATTCAACCCATGCCGTTTGTATGCAGTGCTATGAAATGCAGAAATCAGCTGCTAGAGCAAGTTTTGTCACTTTAAAGTAGAAGGACTGTCCCCATTTTGTCCTTACGTAGACTCAGAAACACACAGGTAGAAATGCTGATTTTACTGTAAATGTCCTATCTCGGCAGATATAACTAGAATGCTGTAACGAGCTGGACTGCCAGAATAGCACTTAATGTGGCCATAGGATGGGAGGGGTACCATGGAGCACCCTTGTCTTTTTCCCTAGAGTTACAGTTGCACTTTTCTACCAGGACTATATCTGTGGTTTCCGTATTGTTGGTTTATTGTTAGTAAATTACACTAACGGTGTTTTAAGAGATACTTATTATGCTTGTTTGCACTATTAACCATGTGCTGTATTTTATTTCAGATCCTAAAGATATAAGTTGTTCCTGCAAACCATCCAGTGTAAGTGAATGCTTTTTCTGTTTTGTTTTTTGCCTCCTAATGCACATGTTTGTTATGATAGTTCTGGAAAGCAGATAATCTGCACACCCTTTTGTGCCAGGGTGTTGCAACTGACCCTATACTTTAGGGAATGATTGATCTTCTGTGTGGTAAACTTGTAGCTTACTTTATATCAAAGCAATGTGAATCAAGAAGTGAATCAGTTTGCTTTAACTCACGTTTTGGAATAGATGATCTTGCTACACTAAACCAAGTGAAAGTTGTTGATTTATATTTGGGTGGGGTTTTTTTCTTCTTCTAATCAGCCTGGCCACCTGCAAAGCATTTTGACCTATCTCCTGTTCTTGTCTTCTTTGCTTAGTTATGGCATAATGAGGTAGCTATCAACCATATAATGTTTGAGAACCCTGAATTAGGCATTACAGAAGAAAAAGCAAACAGCCCTTCTGCAGCTATAGTATCAATGAACCATGCATCTGTGGGCTTGGGGCTGGAAGGTTAGATAGAGGGAAGGACAACAGGACCATATGGCTAGGGAAAAGAGAAGCAAGGTGTGGATATGAAGCTGAGGTGAAGAGGTTGGAGCAAACAGTCTGTTTGTGACAGTGAGTTTTAGTCATGATAGAATATGGCCTTTATTTAACCAAAACTGACATTAATGAAGAGCTGTGAAAAGATGAGCGAAGTACTCTGTGCTTAGTGGTAATGGACATGAGAAATCAATGCTTTATTTCTTGTGACATCACAGAATAATTTGGGTTGGAAGGGACAGGACCTCTGGATATTGTATCCAACCCTCTGCGTGTAGTAGTTCTGAATTAGGATCAAAACGCTTAGGTCTTCCCTGTAAAATTTTGATTTCCTCAAGGATGGAGATACTGTTTATACATCAATGCTTTTAAAAAAATATATAGTGAGTTTTTAGAATGCATTGATCATATGTTTTACTGGTGTTGAGGCATTGGATCTCGCTATAGTATGACAGCTTATGCTTCAAGGACTTACGTTTTGGCAAGGAAGGGAACTTCTCTAAGCTGTAAATACACTTACACACACAAACTGCAGAATGCATACTGCCTGGATCACAACGGAAAATGCAGCTCTTTTGACACAAGAGTTGGAAAAGCCAGCACCAGAGATTACCTGCTAAAGGTATTGTTGAAGCAGGATCATAGAATCATATCCTAGAATGGTTTGGGTTGGAAGGGACCTTTAAGATCATCATTCCAACTTCCCAGCATGGGCACCTTCCAGTAGACCAGGTTGCTCAAAGCCCTGTCCGACCTGGCCTTGAACACTTCCAAGGAGAGGCATTCACAACCTCCCTGTGCAACCTGTTCCAGTGTCACCATCCTCACAGTAAAGAATTTCTTCCTAATGTCTAACCTGAATCTACCCTCTTCCAGCTTAAAACCATTATCCCTCATCCTATCACTACACACTCGGGTAAAAAGTTTCTCCCCAGCTTTCCTGTAGGCCCCTTTCAAGTACTGGGAAGCTGCTGTAAGGTCTCCTCAGAGCCTTCTCTTCTCCAGGCTGAACAGCCCCAGCTCTCTCAGCCTGACTTCATAGCAGAGGTGCTCCAGAGAGAAATATTCCTTTCTTGCCTCATGTAGCTGTAGCCCTAGAGGAGGGAGGCAACCAGTTCTGCCACATTTTTAACTAGTCTGCCACATTTTTAACTAGTTATTTGGAAGAATACTAGGGGGAGATGTGCAAAGAAAGTCTTAAGGTTTCCCATGTGTGAGGGCAAATTGGGGCTATTGGGGAAAGTGCCAGAAGGAAGGTCCCAATGGAAATCCCACTTAGCTTTTCCTGTACTAGGAAAAGTGTGATACACGGACACTGTCTGCATGTGTAGGTATGTGTGAACTTCACTTTCCAGTTGCAAGTTTCACAGGTAGCTTGTGCAGGGATAATTGCTGTTTATTTACCCACATCCACCAGTAGTTTCAAACCAATGGCTTTTTACATTTTAAATGTTTGGGGGTTTTTTATGAATACTAACTGGAGATGACTTTTCTAGTTTGTGTTATCTCTTCTTTACCAGTTAAGGGATTTTATATTTTTTTCCCCTCATATGGAGTACTCCTCATAAAGCTTCTGAAAACCTTAGTTTGTGAAACTCCTGGTTTTAGTATGTTACTGTGAGATAAGCTGTGCTCACAATGCACTCTGTATTTTTCATTAAATTCTCTGAAGGTAATATATGTCAAGTAAGAGAATATTTTAAAGACACGTCTAACAGGAGGCACTTTTAACCTTAGCTTTCATGAAGTTTAGAAGTGTTCCTGTGAACATTTCAGCTGCTGTTTATAATACCTAGAAAATAATGTTTACAGAATTTGCTGTTAAGCTTTATGGAAGTAAAGGTTTCTTATTTTTTTCAGATACATTTTTACTGGAAAGCATAGCTAAAGACTTCTGCACAATTTGTTGCTCATATGTCTCAAGGGGCTGGTATGAAAAAATCCCTGATATTCATTATCTACTTGCTGTGGTATTTTCAACAAAAATGTAGTATTTTAGGGGCTTTTTTCTTCTTCCATTCACCATCCTTGATCCCATTCCCAGCAAGGGGCTATCACTTGACCTGATCTTCTCTAGGACATCAGCACGATCACTGCTTCAGGCATAGTCTCATTGTGTAGGGATGCATTTGACCTTCTGTTTCCCTAGAAACCATCCTCTCCAGAGCAAAAGGCTTCACTTCTTCGTTCCCTGTTCCATATATTCACATCTGCAAATGTAGTAAGAGGTTTACAAATGTGCTTCCCCACCTGCCTTGGACCTTTCTCAGATTAAGTTTTTGTCTTTGGAAGTTTGCCATATGAATTGCTCACTCTTCACTTCAGCCCTGTGTGGTCAGCAAAGTATAATGGATTCTAAATCCTTAGCCAGTAGGGCTCACAGCTTCAAGAAGATCTACAAATGCAGATGTGACAGTGATTGTTTCTGATCATAAAGAAAAAATGATTGCTAATTGAAGGAAGGCTGCATAATAAAATAGACTGTGTTATTAAGGAAAATATAAAAAAATCAGCCATGTTGTACAAAGAGTAGAATTTGCTAGCAGGCCTAAAGTGCTAGCTGCCCTTTTTTTGCTCAGTCATTTCAGGTGACAGCCTGAACTGTGTGCTTTTGCGAACAGTTAGCAAAGGTTTTTTTCTAGAAAATTAAAGAAACATACACAGTTTATTTGCTTATAAGGCTGTATTAGGTCACTTTGGACAGATGTCTTGGTTAGGTGCAGGCAGCTCTGCCTGCTGGTGCCAAAAGCTGAACCTCCTTGTAGATGAATGAGGCCAGTTAGATTTAAGCACAACTAAAATATATGCTGGACAGGAGAGACGGACTTAAGGTAGATTTATGTTAAGATTTATAGATCAGATTCATCTCTATGCGGTATCACTATCTTGGATGAATTAGGTCTACTGTTTATTTGCAGCATAATTATAAGCCCAGTATTTCTACAGAGTTTGTCGTGGTGAGTAGTCTGATTTCATTGACTTGTCCAGAAGCACAGAGAGAGCCAGGCACCAGCCCTTGAGTGCACTGTTCTTATTCTTTATTCACCATTTTTTTTTGGTTGTGCTTTGCTTGCCTGTATTTGCCTTGGCTCTGGTTTTATGAACCTGAAATTATTTCAAAACGAGTATTTGAGTACAATAAAGTGCTTTAAAATGGTAGCATTGGAGGCTGTTGCGGACCAACAACGTCAGGACTGTTCTCCACAAAGGTTTGACATAGGACTTTCCAAAAGGCTATGCCTATGACAAATGCCAAGAGACGTCTGTGTGCTTTATTAAGCATTCGTGCACTTCCATAGTGAAAGTTTAAAAGTATATTTAATGGTATTTAGAACTTCTTTTGTTGCTTCTCATCGTTTTCCCCTCTACATGTTTTTCATAGGTAAACACCATCGTTGCCGCATGTTCGTACAGACTGACTGTTCTAGGAACTTTCCTTAACCTGACTATGCATTTCCAGGAAGCCTAGTGCTCTTAAACTCCTATGGCAAAATGCATTTAAAAGGCACCAGGCTGCAATTTTTATCTTCTGAAAAGGAGAAAAAAGTATTAAATATGCAGCCTTTCTGTCTAGTCCTTATCCTCAGACATTTCCTCTTTACCACAGTAAATCTTATTTTTGACAGTCAAATAAAAAAGCTTTTCATTTTTCTCTGCTGAGCTGCTAAATAAAAACATAGATTACTTGTCTCTAGATAATGGATTTTCTTCCCCACAGATATATTTTAAATCACTTTCTTGACAAGTGCGTGATCTTCTGTAAGATAAAATTTTAAATCTGTTTTATCAGACCCTGGGGGGTTTGAGTGGTGTTTGTTTATTTTGGGGAATGCACGCCCAGGACTGCTTGCACCTCAGCTCTGCGTTGAGCAACCATCCTTGCCCTGTAGAGTATTTTTGCTGTCTTAGAAGGATTTGGTTGATGCATAGTAGTTTGTCTATAAAATACTACAATACACATCCGTGTATTTTTGTTGGGAAAAAATTACCTAGTGATTTATTTTGAATTAAAATATTCAGTGAGGATGGACATGTTTGAGTTTTTTTAATTTATGGTGGTGGTTTTGAGGGGTTTTATTTGAGGCAGGTTTTTTAGGGTTTTTTTTATGTGGCATTCAGAGTGTGATTAGACACTTAAGCAAACATCCCATCCCTGAAGAATGTACACTGCCTCTTAGTGGCCTTAGCAATAGGTTGTCCGTACCTGACTGCACACTTATTATAAAGCTGTATATTTCATTTGGAAGATAAACCTTAATTTCCCTAGCAAATCTTTTTAGACCACAGATCTCAAAACTATGTTTTCCAATTAATGAAATTTGATATGAACCAATACACTGATGCGTGTTAATAAGTAAGTATAAAAAGTAGGTCCATCCTTGTTGCCTCAGTTTCTGTACTGAGCAGGCTGGAAGTGCTCAGACTCTCCATTAACCCTCCTGCCCCCAAGACCACAGTCTGTTCCTGTTTTAGAAGAATATAGTGAGCATAAACTTAAGTGGTGAACTTTAAAAGAATAAGGAAATAAAGAATCACGGTTTTCCTGAAACAAATCAACTTCTGTAGCTACTACTAGGATCATCTGCATTTGAGGAAAAATGAAGTTTGCAACATCAATGAAAGTTCTGCAGAGGAAAAGGCAGCTGAAACTGTTAAGAATCGTGTGTCTGTGCTCTGAATTCAGTATGTGGCTTCTGTATAAAGACAGTATGAAGTTAGGCTTCAAATGAGTTTTTTATTGCATTTTACTTACATTGCCATAGGTCTGCATAAGAACTTAAAACCCCAAATTCACAGTAATTAAAGATGCTCCATATGTTTGTTGCAATGCACAAAGACTTTAGATATAGAGAAATTATTAATACTACTGTAATCTTTTAAAAAACAAGCAACAAAAATATGGTGGGTTTTGTTTATCTTTGGTTTTATTTTTTAGATTTCTAAAACCGTCCTGAATGGTGCATCTCGATTCAGAGTCCAGATGCCGACCTTAAATGCTAAGGAAACCAGCAAGCCCCAGGTAAAATATAACATTATTTTAATAGTATAAAGACTTCCTAAAGCTCACATGGAATGTTTACGGTACATTTACTATTGTTGAAGTTTGTTCTTCCTTTTATAATGCTGTAATCTACTTCCCTTTTCACGCACACATAGCCACATGTAATTTCAGACAAGGGAAACAGGCATTACTGCAAACTGAGCTGAGTAAGCATGTTTACTTGGTCTTAATTTTTAACCTTCGTATAAAGGCAGCAAAAGTAATGTACTGCAAAATATTTTTTGAAGTATCCCATTTGAAATCTTAAAGCTACTTATACCATGTTTATCCCCTCTTTGCAGTCTCACCTCTCTCCCTTTTTAATGTAATAGATGTGTGTACTTCCAAGGTTATACATGGAGACAGAGTTCTAATATGAGCAGTTATTCACAGGAATGCTGCTTAAGACTTGTGCTGGTAATTCTCACTGGGAAGTTACTTCTGGATTTCCCCATTTTGGGGTAAAAAGACTTTTTATCTTGTGAGGGATATTAACTGAAAATTTCCATTAGCAGTGTTGTTATTCAGTACACTTGGCACACTGCATCCTGAGAGGATAACTTTTTTCTTTAACTTCTTTCAAGCTTTTACAGGAAAATAGAAGCTTTCTGTTCTTTTCATCCTTTGCCCTTAGAATAATAATCAGCATGCACTGAGTATAATAATTAATGTTGATGAAGAAGTTGAAATTTTTGCTAAGGCAACACTTCACTCGTAATTTTGATCTGTCCAACTTAAACTCCTTCTGTATTTAGTTTATTCATGTTCATTTTGAGCTGCCCAAGAACAGTCTCCAGCCCAGAAACCACTTGTCAATGTTGTTTCACAACCAGCTGGAAAATAAGGGGAGAAGTTAGACAAGTCATGAAGTCAGAGATCACAGAATCACAGAATCTTAGGTGTTGGAAGGGGCCTCGAAAGATCATCTAGTCCAACCCCCCTGCCAGAGCAGGATCATAACTATAGTCAGCAAAACAGTAGACAAAGATTTCACTTCTAACTCTGTTTCTACCTCTACTGCCAGCATGTGCAAAGGGTCTGCACAGTGAGTGAGCAAGAGGGTATACCCCTCTCTCCCACTGACTGGTGTTACCATGTGAGCAGGACAGAGGCTCATCATGGACAACAAAGCATGAGGGCACTTGCTGTTGCTGGCAATCCTGTCAATGTTCTTTTTTTTTTTTTTCCCTTTTTCTTCCTCCATCCATCCTTCCAGCTGGGCTTTACATTTGTGGTATGGAGTACTAACAAGTCTTTAAAAAGAAATTAATAAAAAAATCCTTGTTTGGCACCCCCTTATTTTCTGCCAGTGACAAAACATAATCATATTCCTGAAAGAAGTATAGCTGAACATTTTTCCTTTTTACAGTGGTTGTGTTACAATTATGCTGAGCTGATTGTCACAGTGAGCTTTATGCCTGTAAAAACAACAGATGTTTTGGATTTATGAGCTGGTCTCCTCCAAACCCCATGGAATATCAGTTTTTACTGATTTTTCAATGACCTCTACAGTTACTCTAAGAAGGAAGGAAATATTCAGGATATATAATGATTGAAAACAGAATGTGTTTTTGGTTGCATGACCTGAATACCTCTGTGTGTTCATTACCACTTTTGTATCAGGTTGGCCCTTAAAAATTGCACAAAATTGAGGGATAATGAATCCTCCCTCAGAGATCAAAAGTCTGCCATATGTGTAATCACACTCTATGACAAGCTGGCAAGGCTGAAAAATGTTCTCTCTGCCAAGCATAAACTGCGGTTTTTATTTATTATTTAGCTATGTGCAGTATACAAGTCCCATATTGTTGATAAAATTTTCCAGCATGACTCGCTAAATTTGGACTTTGGTCACTTCCACTTCAATATTTAACCCTCTCTCCTTAAACAGGCTTGGAGCTACCTGTCTGAGAAATGAGTAGCACTACCTCAGATAATCCTGGTTAGGGTTGCTGTGCAAATTGTGCAAGAGATACTTGTTTAAGACACTATCTGGACATATCTTGTATCTTCTGTTGAATCCAGTGAGGAGCTTCACTGCATAAGCCCTTTTGGTTTGTTTGGTTTTTTTCAGTGTTTCTAGCTAGTGGTTTGAATTGCTATTGTTAAAATAGTTCAAATTTTAAAGTTGGTCCAGTAATGCAGCAAATCAGTATTAATGATGATGATGGAGTGACCCATGTGCCATACGTGCCATTACAGTGTCATGTCAGAGGTCCCAAAATGCTTTTCCTGTCTTCTAGTTAATGATCCATCAGGGTGTACTGTCTCTTGTAAATCCTGCATCCTGTCTATCAATCCTATGAAAACATTTTGGATGCTGCATGGTGGCTTCTAAAATTATAGGAAGTGCCTGGGCTCAGATGACCAGATAGTTTCCTAGTGTTTTCTTCTAAATTATGTTCTTTAAAAACAGAATTTCTTTAGAATCACCGAGTGTAAAACAGCAGAATTAAGTTTGCCCAACACTTGATTGGTTTTTTCTCTCTTCCTCCATCAGCTTACCAAATATTAATCAGAAAGTTGTCAGCTTTGTAATAACTACAGGAAATGGAATAGTCTGCCGTTTTACCCAGGCTTAATTCTTCACTAAGGCTTTATTCAAATGCAAAAGAATTGGGAGAAATAAAGCAGTATGTAGAATACTTCCAGAGCTGATAAAAGTAAACAGCTAGGTAAACTTCTCAGTGAGCAGGTGAAAGTGAAGATAGCTACATCCTGCCCTTTTTCTGAGTTGGAAAAGAAGCACTGTGGACTATTTATACCTGAAATTTCTTTTTTTATGTACAGCTGTAAGATGTAAATTTCCACTTCTATTCCAAGAGTTCACTTCAGTGTGGTGCATGGATAAAAATAACGATTTCCTCATGTTATCTGGAATGACTCATGATAGACTGCAATGACTTGTCCTTGTTAAGTGATAACTTATTCCACAAGTATTCTTAGCAGCCAGTGGAATTATTAGAGTAAAATCCTTCCTAATGCTGGAAAATAACTCAGATTTCACAACTTAGGTAATATTGGTAAACTCCAGATTTTTATAACTTGTGGATTGCTCAAATGAAACAGATACGGAAAATAAAAGTTATTGCTTTACATATAGCACCCAGGATGAATAACTCAGTTAGAAAGATGACCTATATTTAAATTGCTGAGTAAGATGATGTTACAGAATCTGAAAAATGGGCTTCATATTTGTACAGAGAGAAGATAATAACGTGCTTTTAAACAGAAATGTGTTGTGGTACTAAGTAGATTGTCAATTTTGATTAGACCATATTTATATAGTGAGTTAAGAGAAGAATGGATATGGTTTTGTTCTATTGAATTGTACTCTAATATATGTTTTTTGCAACTTGGAATTGTTCCACAATAGAAGAGAAATTTGATTCTTTAATGGAGTGTATGTACTCAGACATAAACAACCGGACTTATTTCACTCAATGTGCTGTGTGTGCTCTCTGCTTATACTCTGCATATCCAAATCAGAAGCTTTTGAAAAGCTGCAACTTTCTGTGATAAAATATATAATTTAAAAAAATATTTTGGACTTATTTGAGTCCTTAGTATGATTTTTAATGCATTGTTCTTTTTTTTTTTTTCCATATATTGTTGCTGTGGGAATTGACAGGATCCAGAGATGCAGCATTTACTGACTGACAGTGAAAACTGCAGTGTGTCACTGAACTCCAGCACTGTTGCAGGCACTGGGGAGGGCAGACATGGGACATCAGCTATCAGCTTCCTTGGAGCCTTGCGAATACCTGTGAGTACATGTGCTATTCATGCTTGTTTCATTAGGAATTAAGTTTTGCCTTGGAATTCATATTTCCATGAAGTTCTAGACAGAGTGGTAGGATGTCATTAACTTTGCATCACAAGCTTTGATTGGCAACTCTGGTGTCTATAGGCTAAAGCTGATTTTGGTACACAAGACAAGGTGTGCCCCTTCTAGAGGTGGAGTGAAAGTCAATACTGGAGTACTCTGTTCCCCAGTAAGCAGATGGCATAAGCTCACTGGTTGCATCTTAGAAACTACAAGCATTTAGGATCCAGTACCTATATTAACCATTGGGGTTTTTTTCCATCTGATTATGACTAATACTAAAGCAGCCTGTAATGTAAAATGCATTTTTTGTCTGAGTCTTTAATAATATTGATAGATCTTGGGTTGCCCACTCCACTGAATCAGAGGACTGTGAGTGTGGGAACAGTGACTTTCCATTTGTGGACGCTGAAACTGTAAGAGATGAGCTGTGTCAGCTGAATGTTCACAAGTCCATGGGGCCTGATGGGAATCATCCCAGAGTAATGAAGGAGCTAGCAGATGTTACAGCAGGACCCCTCTGAATCATCTTACCAAGTGTCTTGGGAGGTCCCTGCTGACTGGAAGCTGGCCAGCCTTATTCCAGTCTACAGAAGGGGTGTGAGGAAAGGCCCAGGGAACTGTGGGCCTGTTAGTTTAACCTCATTTCTTGGCAAAATTATGGAAAAGATTATACTGAGTACTGTGGAAAGGCATTTAAATAATAATGCAGTCATCAGGCACAGTCAACATGGTATCAGAAAGGGAAAGTCTTATTTAACTAGTTTGATCTCCTTCTGTGATAAAGTTGCCAGTCTAGTGGGTGAAGGGAAGGCAGTGGCGGTAGTTTCTCTGGATTTTAGTAAGGCTTTTGATACTGTCCCTCACAGCATCCTTCTGAATAAGTTGTCCAGCTGTGGGATGAGTTCACGGTGTGCTTGAGTGAAGAACTGGCTGGATTGCAAAGCTCAAAGGGTTGTAGAGAGTGGGCATACAGTGGCTGGTGACCAGTCACTAGTAGCGTTCCTCACGGCTCAATTGTAGGGCCAGTTCTGTTCCATATATTTATCAACGACCTGGGTAAAGGAGCTGAATGCACCATTAGCATCGTACTGTGTGCTGTTCTGGGTCCCACCATTTAGGAAGGATGTCAAGGTCTCTGCATCTGGAGAAGGGTAACAAAGCTGGTGAAAGGTTTGGAAGGAGTGTCCCATGATGAGCGGCAGAGGACTTTGGGTTTGTCTAGTTTGGAGAAAAGGAAGCTAAGGGGTGACCTCGTTGCTTTCTACAGCTTCCTGAAGAGGATTAGTGGAGTGGGAGGTGCTGAATTATTTGCCTTGGTATCTATCCAGTGATAGGACATGTGGAAATGGTTCTGAGTTGTAGCAGGGGAGGTTTATACTGGACGTTGGGAAGCATTTCTTTACCAAGGTGGTCAAACTCTGGAACAAGCTTCCTCTAGAGGTGGTTGATGCCCCAAGTCTGTCAGCATTTGAGGCATTTGGACAACGCCCCTAATAACATGCTTTAAGTTTTGGTCAAGCAGTTGGACTAGATGATCATTGTATATCCCTTTCAACTGGAATTGGCTGTTCTATTCTGAAATCTGTTTTAAAAGTTTACTGGTCTTAGTTAATGACACATGGATATTAAGGGTGGAATAGCAGGCTGAGTCTCTAAGCACTTCTCTGTGTCAGAACTTCCCTCCATGGCTTCCATTTTACACTGCTCAAAACTGGCTTTAAAAGCTTTAATTTTAAAATCTCTTGTATGGCTTACATTGAGAAGTTTCAGAAAGCCCAAATGTTTGGACTACTGGTGAAAGGAAAGGAGGTTTCCTTTAAATGAGGAACTATGATCCTTGATTGTCCTCTCAGCTTGAAACCTAGTAGCTTTGGTGGGTTGTTCAAGAAGAATTAGACGCAAATTGATTTGGACCAGGTGTAAGGATTAGGGGAGGAAATCCCCAGCACCCAACCACTGTATCCCTTCACCTTCTCATCCTGTCCAGTCTGATCTTCTGCCTCAACTGTTTCCTGTGGCAAAGTGGAAGTAATGGATAGAAAAGTAGCTGCTGCTGCCACCTGGAATCTCTGTTACTCTCTGGCTTTTTTCCTGACTGTTGTTGTAAAGGGTCAAAACTGTATGTGAAGTAGAGCCCAGTGTGTATGTATGTTGTCCATGCAGGTAGCTGCAGTACTCTTACCAGGGTTTTCAGAAATCTGGTTTCAAACAAAATGATATCAGATGGCGATGGCAATGAAGATAGGTTAATTTGGCAGTATAGTTACAGCTCTATTCAGTAAGTGTACTTTTCATGTATTTTTCTTTTCCTCTAGCAGGAAAGAGGATGGAACAAATTAATATTTTAAATAGGCATATGCCCTGTGTGTAATGTGCTTTTACCACATACTGATTTGAACTGTGTCTCACTGGTTAACTGGCTTTTTGTAAAGAGTTAAATAATAATTGTAGACCCATCTGAAGATTTAAAGGACATAACACCGATATTTCAGGAATACACTCCAAACCTGCTGTCACGCTGTATAAAAATTTTTTGCATGAAGAAAATAAGTGATGCTGGTGTCCCAAACAGTGTCAGATCCTTCCAGTTTATTTTAGTGTTCTCTCTTTGGTCAATTCAGTACAATTCAAGAGTAGAGAAAGCATATGAGTAAAATATCACAGTCTGCTCTGATTGTAAGCTTTGTGCTCTCAGGGGAAGAGTGCATCTTGGGAATTCCTGAGAGAAAATAAAAGCCTAAGTGCTTCTTAGAAACAATTTTCGTAATGGTCTTTGGAAGCAAATAGCAGTCTCTTTCAATATACTAATTTCCTGTTTTCTTTATTCTCTCAGGGAGTCATAGAGTTCTCCCTTTGTCTTCTGTTTGCAAAGCTGGTGAGCTATACTTTCCTCTTCTGGCTTCCTCTCTATATCACAAATGTGGGTAAGTACAACAGTAAGCAAATACAGAATTCTGTCTACAAAGCATCTGGAAATAAGATCTTGAAAGAAATAAGAAACGTTACTACTTCTGAAATAGTCTGTCTTTGCTACAGTAGCAGGAAAATTATAAGTTGCAACTGACATATTTCTCAGTTTTATTAATTCAGTATTTGAAAAGGCATTTTCAAAACAAATGAACAAAAAATGAATATGGCATATCCTCAGTTTAAATGAGTTTAAATATTGTGTCTTTGGCTCTTGTGAATCAATCAAAAAGGTTTGCTTTCTAAAATTGTTTTTACATTATAGAAATGCCTGATTAAAATGTGTAAAAATAAAAACATCTAAAAAAGCTTCTTTATCTATTCAGTACTGCTTTTTTTGTTTTGTGCTGTAGAATGCAGAGAATGGAGTTCTCCCTAGCCAGAGAAACTAATGTCTTTGTGAGTCATGATGTGACCTTTAAAACCCCCAGCTAACAAAAAAGCTGTGGGGGACAAGTGTGGCAGTAACAACCAGCAGAGAGAGGCAGGTTGAACAATCTATAAAAACTCATAGAGATGCAAATCCTATAGCTAAAGGCTGTTTGTGTGTGGGCTCCAGGTAACCAGTGCTTCTGCAGGACCGAGTACCTTGCAATCAGTGAGATTTTGATAGAAAGGTTAAAGCTATTTAGCACAGTGCTGCTACCGTTGAGATTGTTGTAGGGTCACTGACACTGTATTTCAGAGATTAAAAAAAAAATAATTTAAAAAAAAGGAGTTTAGAAATTCAGCTTGTTTTGAAACTTTACCATTAACATGGTAGGACTGGGTTGCCCAGCCTTCTCGTGTATGTCTGAAAATCTGACCCCATCGTTTATTGGTAACTACGTGTGAGTTTGTGCTAAATGGTCTTCACTGCTTCTGGCAAACAGTGCAGTTACAGAAATGGCTGCCTCTTCCCTTTATAGTCCCCATAAACTGCAGAGTACATGTTGTGCCAAGCATGGTTGCTAGTCTTAATTTTATGTATAAGATGCCTTTACCCCCTCACATGACAAGACTGTGTTGAGATTTCTGCATTGTGTAGTCTGGAAATGAGACAAATATTTTTCTTTTGTCACTAGAACATCTTGATGCCAAAAGAGCTGGGGACCTTTCTACACTGTTTGATGTGGGTGGAATCTTTGGTAAGTTTTATATATTAATGTTTCATACTTGGTCAGACTAGTTTAGGAGAAGTTGTGGTATGCACAGCTTATGTATATTATTAGTCCTTATCCCTTATGTCCAGTGAAGAAAAGTGACAGTAAAGGTACTAAGTTGAGAGGCTGGCTATTGAAAACACAGCTAAGTATCTTCAAACTGAACAACTCTCAGAGCCAATGGTGCCCAGTACAGATTTTAAGAACCCAATACTATGGAATTTTTTACCTCCACCAGCTCTGGCTTTTGTGTCTTGGTCATGCCACCTCTCAAAATACCTTCCTGCTCTAACATAACAACACTGTTTCAGCTTGTACAGTTTTGTATTTTTTGTGGTCACAGAGGTGAGTGGCCACAGGTGTTTTGGTTTATTTTCTTGATGCCTCATATAAATGTATGTGATAAACTTCAGAGTTTGTAATAATGCTAAGGATGAGAATATTCCTTTGTAGTTTGTGAGAGGTGACCTCTGAATAATTAAATGTTTATGCCAGTGCAGACAATATAGCTCACAATAAAAGAAGCATCATCATCTTGATGCCCACCTGATTTGTGTGACCTCCACTTTCCCCAGTTCCGTTATGGGCTCTTTATCAGTCTGTTGGAAAATTATACTCATGCTGGAGAAGTTTCACTGGATTAAGCGTGGTGTAGACCCTGGTAGTTCAAGATACAGGTGTCATGGTGTGGTGCAGTTACTGCTCCAGTCTTGTGCTGAATGTGACTTCTGCCATTTCTTATTTCATCCCAGATAGCTGGAAGCCAGAGTTAGTTATACCTTAGAGATGGGAGTGACTTCTTTCAGCAGCATCCTTTTCCACTGTGAATACCATCTTAACAAGGTGTCACGTGCTGCTTGGACCTTTTGTGTTTGCATTTTAATTCAAGCAGGATGTGAGTGCTTTGGAGATGGGCAGCTGGGAAGGTAGAGGCAGGCCCAGCAATATTTATCAATATGGAGAATCCAGAAATCTTCCATTCCTTCTCCCTTTGCATCATTTTGGCAGCTCTTCCCCTCAGGCCTTCCAGTCCCCTCCTGCCACACGCTCTGATTAGTACTTCTGTATACAACCCTTGGCAATATGAAAAGTAGGGAACAATAAAGAGCCTGGAGTAGCTGCCTGAAGAGAAAACCAAATATTTCATTTGCCCCAAGATCTAGCATAGCTCATTTCCCCTGGTTGCAGTGCCAAATGGATAGAGTGCTCAGGAGCCAATGTTAGAGTTAGGAGTTGAGATCAGTGAATAGTGGGCATGGTTGGATTCCAGGGTTCCAGCAGTGGAGCCACGTGGCACCTGGTGAAAAGACTTCTTGCATTCAAAAGCAGCAGAACAACAATTTCTAAATACTTCTTCCATATCTGTCCTGCCTTGTCATCTCGGATATTTGGCTGGCTTAAAAAAGGAGGAACAACTGTCTGCTCCTGTTATGTTCTGAGTCAAAACTGGTTGGGTTAATAAGGATATTGCGAAGTGCAAATTACGTTGTCTCGTGCTCTGTGCTGCTGTGTGTAAGCAAACATTAAAAGTTCTATCCTATTGTTTTAATCTGGGTCAGGTTTCATCAAGTATGACTAATGTCTTTTGTGTAAAATGTGCACAGACTGTTTTCCCCACATGCCTGTCTCTCCTTTCAGGTGGAATTTTGGCAGGCCTGATTTCTGACAGGCTGGAGAAGAGGGCGTCAACCTGTGGAATGATGTTACTGCTTGCAGCACCCACAGTAAGAGTTTGCCACTCTCTTAATAGCTGCAGCTCAGATTTTGACAGCATTCCTTGTGAAGTTCTGCACACAGCATCTTCCAACATGGATATAAAGAACTCAGGCCAGGCTAAAAGCTGGCATAAAAAGTTGAGCATGTGAGCGAGTACAGACATTTGGGCTGCCTTTACTAAACAAGCAAACAAGTCTAGTGCATAGCTTGTTACAGGACGGTGTAAATTTTATCACTGTTTGGTGTCTGTTCTGGCCAGAATTTTAGCTGCTCAAAGGCTAAAATTTCTGTGCTGTAACTGTTAGTAAACTGGCAGTTGGACATATGAGGTACATTTTTCTTTAAGTTTGTATTCTTTTGTGAACAGTATTCTGTGCTATGTTTAAGCTTGCAACTGGAGAGCTTAAAACTGGGTGATCTCATAACACAGCCCTTTCTTCTGAAAAAGGGTATATATATTGAGGAATAGGAGCTTACCCCTTATTTCCCTCCTCTGTCCAATCAACCAGCCATCTTGCTGTGGTCTAAAAGTGTTTTGTAAAACCTAGAATGCTAGAACTAGCTTTCACATAATTTTAAGATATTTTTAGTTATTGGGGGTGGGGGGGGAAATGGGGAACCTAAGATTAGTACGTATGTTGGTATTCAACATGTTTGGTTTTTTTTCTTTACAGTTGTACATGTTCTCTGCAATCAGTAAAATGGGCCTTGAGGCTACTGTATGTGAGTATTTTTAAGTTATCTTCTGCCTGGCTTTATGTGAAATTTTTGTTTATGATCCTTCAGTGCCCTTCTGTCCTTTTTTTTTTTTTTAGGTTTTGTTTTTGGTTTTTTTTTCCCTGAGAGAAGGAAGCATGGGATCAAATTCCCAAGGCTTTGACTTGCAGGCTTTTTAATGTGATAAGGAAGGAGGCTAGGAAATAAGTCTGGAGTGGCCTGAGAACGGTGATTTAGTTAATGTCATTAGTCTTCTTTCTGGAGCTTGTTGCTTCAGCACAGGCTGTCAGAGTTGTTTAAAGGCTACTTGGAGTGCTTTTGACAGCAACATTAAATAGTTACGGCTGAATTAATTTGTGTCTTTGTTGCCTCAAAACAGAAGCTGAAGCACAAGTACTGACAGTGATGTCTCATCTACCTAAAGGCTTGTTAAGTTTTAGGGCCCTCTGGTGCTTAGTGCTTTGCAACTGAAGGAGCTTATGGGTGACTCCCTATAGCATCCCCTGCTCTAAGTGTCATTCTAGTCAGACTTTTCCCTTTCTCTGACTTACCTGAAACAGTAAAGGCCCTCAGAAGTGCATTTTGACTCGGCCATCTCTCCTCTTATATTTGAAAATTCTCATAATGGAGTAAGCATTGCAGGGAGATAGAAATATCTGTTGCTTTTCCTCCTTCCCCAATTCTGTAACACTTCCACCAAAGAAAGGTTGAACTGTTTGAGAACCACAGGATTGATGTCTCCTGTTGCTATGGTTAACAGTCATTCAAGTAACTCATGTTTTCCAATTTTGTTCCACTTGAAACAGTGATGCTGCTTATCAGTGGTGCCCTGGTGAATGGCCCATATGCACTGATCACCACTGCTGTCTCTGCTGACTTGGTGAGTTTGGCTTCCCCTCTGCTTCCAGTGTAGCAGCTTTGGCCTCCAGAGAGAGCCTTTTGACTTCTGCAGGCTTGGCAGTGAAGAGGCTGCATTGTCCCAAAACAAAAGGATAAGGACCTGAATAGGCAGCATTGAACTTGGCCATCAAGGTAGTTTTAGAGTCGGTATATTGGTATGATTGAGTGTTATGCTTGTGAGAGTCTTCTGAATTTTTCTTGTCTACTAACAAGACAGATCAAATCTTGTAGGTGACACCCTGAAGTGAATTTGAAGGTTGCATTCAAGACCAAGCCTCTGTACAGTTGCCTTCTCCCTTTTATACTTTGCATCTTTAAATTAGGGGAGGAGCTGTATCTGAGTGAGAGTTGAGCTGGAGACTTAATTCCCATCAGCACGGAAAGCTGTAGCTATCACTTACCTTTACTTTAGCCCATGCTACCCTCTGTCCTTTCTTGTACATTTGCTCTGGTTGCCAGCAGTTCCAGCTGGATGAGGTCAGTCAATCACAAGTGCCATGTGAAAACATTGACCCTGGTGCCTTTCATTAGGTAGGCTTTGGAAGGTCCTCATTCTTTAAAGCACCGAGCAAGAGGCAAAATCCTCTAACAACAAATGTTCTAGGTATAAAGAACAGTATAGTATAGAAATCTTCTAATGTCCTCTGGAGTCCTATCCTTGGTCTGAAGATCTTGGCAAGACAAATGCAGCTACTGTGCATTGCCCATTTTATCCTTAGCCTCACTGAAGGGGCTGCTAGCTAGGAAGTGGGACCTGACATTGCATGATTACTGCATGGCCCTTGAGAAGAGGGTTGAAACTGCCAACCAGTTTCTCAGATGTCAGCAATCAAACATCTGACATGAACAAATGTAAATTGCTGATTACTTGATTGGATTCTCCTCAGTGTGCTGGAGATAAAGGACTGTCTCTCATTAGCAGTTCTCTAAACTATTCACTTTTTCTCACTCCCTTTATCAGTTGTTTTATTCTGAAGACCTGGCTTCTGAAATTGGGACTGAACAGCTTATTTTCAGTTGAGAATTCTCTGAATTAGCATTTTGGTTTATATCCATAATTCTAGTACTTCAGTATTCCTGTCACAGCGGTGATTTTTTTTTTTTAAATTATTTCCATAGAGATTTGCTGTATTAGCAGAGGAAAGGATGGCTGTGGAACCAGCCTTGCAGAATAATGCGAAGCTGAAGTGCCTTGTTGCTTGAATCCACAGTGTGCAGAACAGGAAGCTTCTTGGCTCTTGTGGTTAAATAACATGATTTAATAGAGGAGAATGCTATAGGCAACAGATTGCTAGGGTAGAAAGCTTTAAGTAGTGATAAAAGGGTTTAAGATAGGATATTTAGGGCAACTTCACAACATACATCTAATGTGGAGGAGTATGAGCAAAATTGCCACTGTAAGGACTTTTTCCGAGTTCACCTCAGAGTGGTTATAAGCAGTTTTTGTCACTTCAGGGTACCCATAAAAGCCTGAAAGGGAATGCAAGAGCCTTGTCCACAGTGACAGCGATCATTGACGGAACGGGATCTGTAGGTAAGCCAGAGCTGTAAGGTAGCCTCCCTTAGCTGTGGTACATTAAGACAATGGATCTCTGAGGAACTCTACTGTTTTGTTCACATTTTGCCAGGGCTTGGTACAGCTTTGGAAATGAGGAGCAGAGCAATCTTAGCTGTAAACCGCTGTAGTGGTTCCACACTTGAGGGAAGGAGGGAGGAAATGGGTGGTAGACTGGTATTGGGCACAGACAGGATGCCGTTGGGCTGTGTCTGAGATCAGGGATATTTTATTCAAGCCCCCCAGACTAGCATGTGGGAGGGAGAAATGAGTAGGATTCAGCTTAATACTGGATGGGTATTTTGTTGAGCCACAGGATGGCATTTCTCAAACTCCTAGTCTCCCAGCTTCCCCTATGTTAGGTTTCCCATTGGCTTGTAGCAGTACCAGTATTACTATGCACTTTCTGGAACCTTTTAATACATAAGGTGATACTGAGTTAACTAGTTGTAGAAATGTATATTCTAACTTGGAATAACTGTCATTCAGCATAGGAAATTTTACACTGCATCGTTCTGACAATATCAATATTATATTTTAGGTGCAGCTTTGGGGCCTCTCTTAGCTGGTCTTATTTCCCCATCTGGTTGGAACAACGTGTTTTACATGCTCATGGTGGCAGATGCGTGTGCCTTGCTAGTAAGTCTAAAAATACTGTTTAGTTGCTGTGTGTGTCCTTTGTGTTAAACTATCTTACAATGCAAATTTTCCTTTTGCAGTTTCAATACTCCATCTTATAAGAAGCTTCCAATTGTGTAGGAGATTTTCAATTAAAGAGCAGAGATGCTAATATGAAGATCTCACCTAATTTTAATCAAAAGTGCAGATTAGTTCTGATGCACTTCAATTTCTGAGCAAATACACGTTTGTTAATTGCTGGCTGAGAAGACTCCAGTGGGTGTAATGGTATCAGCCTTCCTAAAGAGACCTAAAAGGTGCCTCAGATTCCACTCATGGAAGAATTACTTCTGTTTTCTTTAAAGCTGATTTAGCAAAACAGCAACAAGTGCTTTGCTGCATTGCTGTGTCACCGAAATCACCACCATAATGAAGCTGTTGGAAGTTAATACATCACATTCTCCACAGAGGCCCTAAGACTGCTGTAGTAGGTTAGATGAAAACTGACACACTAAGTTCTGACAGTAGCTAGGAACAGGTGTTTAGGGAAAGGAGTGCGACACATGTGGTTGCTTGGTCCAACGAACCATTTTCCTTTTTTCTGCTGTTTGAGGTCCTGTATGATGGATAGGAAGATCTGAAAATGTTTTTTTTTTCTTTTCCTTCTGATTTGCCCTGCTTTGCTTTTAAAGACCAAACAGAACATGAGGTGAGGCAATGCAAGTCTTGCTGTGCCTTTGAATCTGATTTGCCACACCAACCTGTAGGTTATGTTTTCACATTTGCCTCATGTTTCCCTGGCAGGCATCTGTACCAGCTTTGTTGTCTAGCAGTGCGGAAGGCTGCTATGGCTACGTCAGAGATGTCCTGCAGCATCACCTGCTAATCCTCTTCTTTTGAAGTCTTGGGTTGAAGTGTTCATGAAAGGGCAGGGTGACTGAAACTCTTCAGAACTGTTCCTTCCTCTTAACTGGCTGTGCCCAGACAAAACCCCCTGCCTGCACTGTTTTTGCACAGAGGTCTGTGCTCCTGCTGAGGAGCTGATGCTTAGTGGGTCAGATCACTCTTCCCTGACACAAGAGAAACAGAAGGTTTTGCTTTGAGTTATGATTGAGGGTATTCTAAGTTCAAGTTAAACCCAAAATTTCGAAGTATTTTTTCCGCATTTAGGCTGTGATATCTCTTGAAATTAAGTAAATAAGTAAGTTAATAGTTGAAGTATGTTCATGTTGGTAGTTGGCAGCTCTATAAATCCTGATTTGTGCTGTTTTCAATATTAAGTATTCCATGCTGCAGAGTGACATTAAGGAGGTTGTTGTAATTTTCCCAAGTAGGCTTAAACCTCTGCTTTTTTTTCTTTTATAGTTACTTATTAAAACCAAATGAAAAAAATCCCACATTTCTTTGCAACATCAGTTAAAATACCTTTGTAAAGCTCTGTTTTTGAGAGGATTGACTCTATACTGTTGTAGTAAATCCTGGTTTTTGCAATTCTTTTTCTGCGTTTCCTGTTCATTGCAGTACAGCATATAGATGCTTGTGTTGAATTGTTAATTTGTTAAAAAATATCTGCAAGGGCTTTAGCCTCTTACTTAGTATTCCGTTCTGTCATGCTTGGCATCTGAAATGTCAAGTTTGACTTAAAACACCAGTACTTATAGCAGTGAAGAAACTTCCATTTATGACACTGAAACTCTGAGGATAAGGAAACTTTTAACAGTGAGGAACCTGGGAAATTCTAGTTCTGTCTTTAATGTATGGGAGAGTAATATAATTTTGTTTGTAAAATCATTTTCATGGGTCCTGTCTTAGTACACTGTTCAAGGTGCACTTGAAAGTTCTCATCCTGCGCACACAAGTGAACATGACTGACTTCACTTATCTTGACTAATTGTGTGATTAAAGCTTTTCACACACACAGCTGGTTTTTCAGAATAGCAGCTGAACTACTTTAGCACTACAGAACATCTATCTGCCATCTTTTCTTGAAGTCTTGGGTTCCCTCTGCTGGTTTCTTTACACGTCTGTTACACATAGTAACTTTGGAAAGCTATTCTGGTTTTTACAAAGAAATTCATCTCTCAGTTGCAAAAAGGAAGATATTTTCTTGGTGAAAGCTTCTCTTCTAAACATGGACTCGAGTGTCAGTAAGTCTTTTACTTTTTTCTTTTACAGAGTTGAGCATTGCACAGTAATGTTTCAGATTATGATCTCTTAGAATAAATGTACATCTTATCCTGAAACTTAACTCATCTGTGCATCTGTATAGATACTAACACAGCTACTGTGACTATTTTTACAGTTCTTACTCCGTCTTATTGAGAAGGAGCTTCGGTGTTACACAGATCGTACCCTGTAAGTGTTATGCCTTGTTGCTTTTTAATAGCAGTTTAAAAACATGTTACTAAGTGATTGCCCCATAGTGTAGACTGAATGCACTAAGGCTTCTGAATGCCCATTTCTGTTTTGATTTTGCTTCAAAAGGGTGATTTTGTTTTTATGTTTTTCAAATTATGAAGGTTTTTGTTTCATAGAATCGTTAAGGTTGGAAGGGACCTTAAAGATCATCAAGTTCCAACCCCCCTGCCTGGTCCAACCCCCCTGCCATGAGCAGGGAACCCTACCACTAGATCAGGTTGCACAAAACCTCATCAAGCCTGGCCTTAAAAACCTCCAGGGATGGGGCATCAACAACCTCCCTGGGCAACCCATTCCAGTTCCTCACCACCCTTACAGTGAAGAAAAGTTTAGAACATCTTATTTTGAAAAGCATCTGAGGGCAAATTTCTCTATCACAGTCCCTCGGTTATTGTTTGGAGTTTTTTCCCAAATATGTAATATTCCTGGTTTTCATTATGGAGCATGCAGCTACAGCAAGCAGCTACTCAATTGTTTGCTCTGTGTTTTTTAATAGTTTCAAACATAACATTTTCCAAGAAGTCTCCTTAAAGGAAAAGGTGACTCTGAATTTACAGTGTTTCGAATTGAGACAGGGGCAGTGGGGTGAAATCCACTGAATCAATGGGATTACACTTGCCTAAGCAAAAACTAAACTGGGCCTTTTGGCTCTAGTTTTGTAGAACAAAAATGGACAGAGAATAGAAAAATGTGTGGCAAGGAATGGATCCTGCATTTTTAAGTTAGTGGCTGTTATACCTCACACCTCAGCCTTTCCTGCCTGATTGCTGTTCTTTCCCAGATTCAAAGAACATTGACCAAAGACCAGATTTGGAAAAAGGACTGCCAGTGATACAGTTCTTCCCTGAAAAAAAGACCTTCATGGAATACATTGTTTGTTAAAGAGATTCTGTTTGGTGAAGAACTTGGCATGTTTGCTGGAAGCAGTGTGAGAAATGCAACTGGTAAATCCCTGAAGCTTTTATTTTTGCACATGAATAAGTACCTCAGGATGGCAACTACTCATCAGATGAAGAGACAGAAACGTCGGGAAGGTTTAGTGGCGCACCTCAGTTGAGCCAAAGAGAAATACCAAGTGCCTTTTTATTTCTTTTGATAGGATGTTTTTAATTTAAATGCTGAACTGTGTATTTTACAAAACAAGTCAAAACTAGAGCAGAAGGAAGTTGAAATTGTAGCAGTCTAGCAGTGAAATGTCCCAGTGTCAGTGAGCCAAGTATGTATCCCTTATGTCATCTTACGCACACCGAGGGCATCGCTTTATAGAGGACAATATCAGCTGTTTTTTATGATGCACTACTATTAATATTTTGAAGCTGCTCAGACAATAATAACCTCACCATATTATTAGTTTTTAACTACAGTACTACTTCTAATCCCAAGGACAACATCCAGCCTTTCAGTAGGTAATGAAATGGAATTTACTGTTGCATTGTACCACGGTTAGCAGTTTTCACAGACTCTCTGGAAAGATGTTAGTTGTCAATAAGGGTTGTGCAAAAAGGAATCTGAAGTTGCACAAAATAGATGATGAGTCAATTTCCAGTGGAGGGCTCTAAGGATTTTTCAGGGCATTATAAACTGGCTGGGCAAACATCACCTAGTTGTTCTGCTGCTCCTCTAGGCTGGGTTGACATGAGAGGTTTTTCCTTTGGGGTGGCAGAGAACTGTGCGCTGTCACACCTTCAGCACTACAGGATTGAGCAGATAAGCTGCTTTAGTGCCCACTGCCACAGTGATCTCTGTTGGGTGCTTCCTGATTTCAGTGCTGGTGTGTGCACATGAAAGTCATCATTAGATTAGGGCCTTAATAACCAGAAATCTTTCAAGTGGCTGATTTCAAAATGTGTTTATATCAGAAAAGAAAAATTGCCTAGGTATTAGGTTGTAAGAGGATATTTTAGTACTAGTGTTACTCAGCAGGTATGTTCTAAAGACATTAAACCACCTATTTCTTTGTACAGCTGTCTCGTTTGCAAATCAAATGTTTTTGTTACGTTTTTTTTTAAAGATGTACAAAGTAAAAAGGATTTTTTGGTATGAGGTGTTTATACTTAGAACATCTAGAAGGCTAGATAATTTAAAATGTGTATTGACTGTATTTATTTAAGCTTTAGGCATATGTCTTGTTCTGAACTATGCTCTAAGTTTTGTGAAACAATGCAGTAGTCTTTACATTTGATGAAGAAAATGACACACTGAAGTAGTCCTGAAAACATGGAGAAATGTCTCATTGGCTGCTGGTGTTGTGTTCTATGTGCTGGCACAACTCTTGGTTTCTGGGACTGTTTTGTAATTGTTCAGCCTTTGATCAGTTATTTCAATGGTTTGATTCAGCACATGCTTTATGCTTGACGTGGACAGTACAAGAATGTCTTTATTTCTAACTGTTTTGCTGAACAAAGATACAGGGAAGGCCTCAGTCCCACAAAGACTTGAGGAAAGTAACAAAGTCCTTGCAAGTGGCTGAGTAGGCCCTGAACCTGCAGTTACCCCGAGGAATGGTTAACTTCACACATTTTAAGAAACCTATTGAGACCAGCAGGGCTACTCAACATGTGCTTTTGTGAATCTGCGCTGCGTTTGTGCTTCAGGCTGTAGTTAAATGTGACAGAATTTTGCAGCGATATTACTTGAAAGGACTCCCATCCCAGTGGTGTGGCACACACTGCCCCTTGCTCAGCCAGGCTGACTCTCTGGAGGACTGTTAGCTGGACCAGGGGAACTGATCTAGCTTTTGATGGGGGGATAGTAACATTGCAACCCCAAAACAGCTGTACTGGCACAACGTCACTGGTTGTGTGAGGAGGGGAGGGATGGAGGACTTCTTTAGCTGAAGATGTTGATCCCTTCCCCACAAAAAGGCATGTAGAGCTGCATACTAGTTTATCAAAACAATGAAAACTCTTTAAGCTCTGCTGTGCTCAGATTTTGAGAGGCTGTTCCCTATGAGCTTAAGTCTTAGGTTAAAATGCTTTCAGTTGTATTTAACAGTTACAGGTTGTAAAGATATTTAAGTGTGTTTTGGATTTTGTTTTACTTGTTGGGGCTGCTGCTGTTATTTATTTATTTATTTGAATAGCTTTTGCACTGCATTGACTCGGGTATGGGGTGATGACACTGTTGGAGGTGTCAGGCCTGAGTCCTTTCTTCCATCAGTTGCAGGAGGGAGTTAGGACTCAGGGTGTGCAGATGTCTCCATCCAAGTTAATGTGCAGCATTTCAGTTTCTCCCAGCTACGAATTAGTTGGACAGAAAGAAACAGGATTTGCTTTTCTTTAGTAACAACCCTAAAGGTCCTCCGAGTTGTGAATAAACTGTGTGTTTTGTTAGCATTGGGTGTCAATATTCATTAGTCTGGAAATGAGCAAGACTGATGACATTTTTTATGCAGAAATGTGAGTTACCAGTAGGTAGAGCCAAATTTAAATATGACTGGAGAGTTGTTGGTTTTTTTAAATGCTGGTTATTGTGAATGCTACTAATTTATTGTCCTGTGTTGAATAAAAACAGATTCTTCTTTAAAATGAGAAACAATGGTTTATTCATCTTTTATATCTCCATAAAGAAATGCTCCAATTATTGGTTGGCAGAATAGGCGTCCCTGATGGGACAGTGCTCCTGTCTCTGGTGAGGGTAATGAAAATGATTGATTAGGAGAATAAATTAAACTTTTGTTTTGAAAACACTGCTCTTCTCAACTTGAACATGTAATTTTTTTATTTTGCAGGATTGTGGGTTGTACATCATCAATATTTCTCACCAGCTGCATCAGCTGGGTATATTCTGCCTCTTTATTTCAGTCTAGTAGGAAAAGAGGTCACTTACCTGAGTTAGGGACTGGGTCCAGCTCATACAGCAGAGTTTTAAGCTGACTTTCTTTGTTGTCTGCTTCGCTCATCCTTCAATTTATATGAAGTTGAAATTGAAAAGCTTTGTCTTTCCTATCTACCTCTAATCATCTTGAACATTTACTGTCTTGATTCTGTTATTATGTTTGTTGGGGCTTGTGTGCCTCTACCAGAGACACACGATCCAAACCAACAGATGCACTGGGGAAAAACTGCTTGTAAAGGAAGACAATTTCCAGTTAGAAGAAGGTGGCTGAGGGTCTTGGACAGAAATTCTGATTAAAATGTGTCTCCCAGGAACAGGCAAATAATAGGTGGGGCATCTTATGAAAGAAGAGGGGCTCAGATCCAAGTTCTTGTTGCACCCAATTTGGAACGGAAGCCTCCAGTGGAGTACTTGTACCCTCATGGGCATGTTGCCAGACATGCTGCAGTGGAAGTTTGTCTCCATTGTCTGTAAGAAGGGTTTATAGGGTGAGAGATAAGTAGGAGGGAAGTTAGTGCTGTATTCACAGGTTTATTGTCTTTTGTCTGGAGATTAAATTGCTAACCTGCTCCATGCACTAAGATACACCAACTCCTACATGTTTTTTTTTTCCAGTTATGAAATCCCAGAAGGAATTCTGCCTTCTGCTTTGGGAGGTTGTTCCATGTGTTTCTGGCATAATTCCCTTAGAATAACAATGGGAATCCTCCATGTGTTTGTTCCAATGTCATACTGCCTCAGGCTTTGGCTGCCCTCATGTTTCCGCTTGGGAATCTCATTGCTGCTGGTAGGATTCTCCAGTGACTAATGTGTGGAGTTATTAAAATGAGAAGTGCTGCTCAAAGTTGAGTGGGTGTAAGGTGGTAGAAATCAGGATTTTCAGAGCTGTTGGAGGCTGCTGGTCTTCAAATAGAATGGATTTGAGGAGGATTGTTTGCCATCCCATCAAATTATGAGGCGCAGAATTGGTAATGGTGGCGTTCTCTGGGCTTCTTCTGCAGCTTGCTGTGCCTGTGGAAGGACTGTAGACAGCTTGGTGGGAGGTTGGCCTCTGCATCTTCTGGGGCTTTGGTAACCTTGACCTACATTTTCTGCTATGCTCAGTTAAGAATCTGTCTGCCATCCTTTAAAGCTGGGGAGGGGAACGAGAGGATTTAACTGCTGGTATACTTCAGCTTTATGTTCAGTGACCCAAATATTGTGTTATGTGTAGTGCTGCCTCAGTGTTTATTAAACTCAGTTGCTATAAAACCTTGGGTTTTCCCTTTTTTGTTCCCTTCTTTGGGTTAGTTTCCACTTAGCAAAAAGGAGACAAGTAGTTAATGTCACCAGCATATACTTGGGGTTTTTTTTTGGTTTTTTTTTCCTCTGTATTTCTCTCTTGGTGTAGTGTACCAGTTACCCTTCTGCTGCAATGAAACATTCACAGCTCTGTAAATTATGACTGCAAGAGCCAAACTTTCTGTAAGCATGTTTCCAGGAAGCAGTTCATTTCCTGCATCAGGAGATTAGCTGTGAAATATGTGTTGAAAGTCCCTTTTGATGCTGTCCTTAACTAGAGAATTTTGAGGATGCTTTCTTCATCTCATGATGATATTGGGGGTGCAATTTCTCTCCCTCATTCTCTTAGAAAAGCAGCTGGCAAATACTTAACCACATTTCCACAATGCTCTCTTTGGTCCAGTTGTTTCTTTCATGCAGAGGATAACACTAAACTGACTTCATGTGTACTGCCACCTAAGTGTGAACACTGGAACACTTCTAAACGGCTGATACACCAGGTAATGTGTTTCACTTAGATGGGGTTGCAAATAAATTTCCTTTTTAGTGGTTGATCAGTCTTCACTCCAGGATTTTCCAGCCATTCAGGTATGGAAGACAATTAAGAGCTCTTCTCATGAATGTTTTAGCACAACAGCTTCACGTTGTAAGGAGCTGTCTTTCTGGTTGTGAATTTATGTATGTATTCTGTGCCATACAATAAGGGTAATTACAGACATCCATAGAACATCCTTGCTTGTGGCTGTTAAATAACTAATCAGATGGAAATAAATACAGATGAGTCTGTCTTTTTTTTCTCTTTTTTTTTTTTTGGTACCTCATGAAGAGGCATATCTACATGTGAGGTTTTAAAACAAACAAAAAAAGGCAAAGGGAAGTAAAGG
Organism: Chaetura pelagica; assembly: GCF_000747805.2. NCBI lineage: Eukaryota > Metazoa > Chordata > Aves > Apodiformes > Apodidae > Chaetura > Chaetura pelagica. Next base: position 3,145,139 of record NW_009951950.1, on the reverse strand, counting down.
ACCTGTTAGCCTAAGTCAACAGAAGGCTGCAGTCAAGAGCCATAACAGATTGCATCTGAAAAAGAGCAAGGGCCTTTATGTATGAAAAACTGGCAGCGGGTGGAGGAAGGAAGTGCAAAGACAAAAAAGATGGTTCCATTTTGGAAACGAAAAGAAAGAGGAGGACATCAACTAATGGTGCATAATTAAAATGCTGGGTGTAATTGGGGTGCTACAGAAATGTAGGATGGAGTTGTGCTAAAAATGCAAAGGAAAAGCATAAAAGACTGAATTGACTCAGAAGCTAGGAAGAAAGGTGAAAATCTGGTGTTGGGATAATAAAAGGGAGAGGGAATGAGCCGCCTCACCCCAAAGCTCCTGCGTGCTGAGCAGTGCTTGCAGTTTGGAACAGGGGGCTGCTCTCCCTGTCTGCCTCTGGTGGGCAGCAGGCTCGGCCTCAGAAGGGCCTGGGGCCCCAGAGCAACGTATCCTGAGGAGAGGGGCCTGCTGTGGCTGGATGTGGAGCTGCTCAGTTGCTGAGTCCCTTCCCATGCGTTACCTGTAAGGTAACCAGTCGCTTTGGCCTGAACAGCCTTCCAATTTTTCAGTTACTAGAGGGTTCAGGTAAAGTTTGGCATTTTTGTGCTCACATCTGTAATTGTTATTTTTATTTTTTTCTCTCCAGGAGCTAGTTGGTTGCTGTGCTTGTAAGAAACACTGGGGCGAGTTGGGGTGTTGTCCTGTCTCAGTGCTGAGGGCTTCTGCAGGTCCTTGAGGAGCCACTGCAGACTGTGCATCCAGTAGCACTGGGTTAATTTTTCACTTTTTGGCATCAGCGTGTTCCTTTGTTTGTGTGATAACAGGTTGGATGACCAGCTAGTGGAAAACCTGAACAGGGCTAAAATTTTTTATATCCTTTTAGGCAAGGTGCAGGCTTGTCCCTGTGCAGCCCAATTTGAATTACTTCCATCATCTTCAGATTACTCTAGCTATTTGAATCTAGGCCTGGTGCTACAGTTGGTGCTTCAAAAGTAAACATCATAGAACCTGAATTACTCTGGTATTTGCATTTATTTACTGTCATACTAATAAAATCTCCTGCTCTCATCACATTTATTGAGTTTTTGATAATACAACAGAAAAATTTGAGCTAAACCTTAGTTCTCATTTTTCCTCAACCCTACAGATCACTTTCTTGAATAAAGCTGGCCTTGCATTTGTAGGGATGCTCACAGTATTGCAGGATGCAGATATGTTAGAAAAATTGCTTTTCATGGCCTGCCATCTATGGCCAAGTTATTTTTTGTTTCCTTCACATGAAGATTCACAGAAGGCAAAACCTTGGTGAGGCAGTATTGGATAGTAGAACTGTGGCAGAGAGGGGTGAGGTAAGTTGTTTAATCTTTCCCAGCTTTGAGGACTTTGGCAACAGTATTCACAGGCTGCTGTGAAGGTGCAGGAACTGGGTGCTCCTAGGAACTGGTTGCACTTTTGCTTGTGTGGCTCAGGAGCAAGTACTTTGAGAATCCAAAAACTTTTTATTTAGGTCCTTGCCATCTTGGTCACTGAAGTTATTTAGTTTATCTGGTACCCAAATCCTTAACAAGTGGCTAGATTTTCTTGGGTTATTCAGAAACCAGCAGCATCTCCCTGCAGTGAGGTCATAGCAGCAGTCTTGAGTTCATCTGCTAAATCAAGAGGGATATAGATGTGCTTGTGTGTACATACACATACACACGAGTTGCTACACAAATTGGGAACAAATTGAAAGGGCTGAATTTCACTGCCCAATAGATAGGAGGTGTCCAGCTCAAAGGAGAGGCAACAAAATGATCAATGATTTCTGAGTTCTCACCTTTTGTGACACAAGTCAGTGTAGGCAGCCCATTGTAGCTGAGGGACGTACAGGCAAAACTTGTGGAAGAAGTGGGTTTCTTATGGATCTTCTGCCAAACACAGTGATGTCATTTCTGCTGCTGAGGACAAGAATATTATATTTGAGTCTGAATAGCCCAGTTTTGCCACAGGCCATGTGGGACTTCAGCTTAATAAGTAGAGCAGGTTTTGAATCTATTATTAAATTGCTCTGATCATCTGGTAGGAAACAGCTGAATGTTGTGTTGTTCTGTGGCAGGTTTGGTTTCACACTGGTAGCTGTAACAAGGGGATTCAATTTAGCCATCATTATTAGAAGTCTTTATAAAGCTTCCTCCACCTGTTCCTCTGGCTGCAGCTTTCCAATTACATGAAAGGAAGAAAGCATGTTACCTAAGAATGGAAGAGGTCACAGAAATGTATCAAAAGCACATTCTTTCTCCCAAATAGAAAGAAAGAGCCAAAACGTGGTGCAGGGTTGCCCGTTCTGGTGTGGTCATTGCCCCAGCCAAGCATTCATACATTCAGCTCTGTGCCAGCACTTCACTTTCTTGGCTGTGTTAGGGGTTTGGAAGTAAAGTTTGCAGCTTGCTTGGCACTGAAGGGAACCCACTACCACAGCTGTCTGGGTGTCTGCTTGCAAAATGGTGTGATTGCTGAAAGTGGAGAGAAATAGCGAAAAACCTTCTGGTTTTCTTGCTTAAATTTTTACACTGACAGTTCTCAAAATAGGGGTCACCAGCCCAAAAAGACTCACAGAATTTTTCTGGTTGGAAAAGACCTTTGAGATCATTGAGTCCAACCATTAACCTAACTCTATCATGTCCAGTGCTAAACACATCTACACATCTAAACACCACCAGGGATGGTGACTGAATCACCTCCCCGCACAGCCTGTTACAGTGTTTAATAACGCTTTTGGTGTAGGAATTCCTTCTAATGTCTAATCTAAACCTCTCCTGGTTCAATATGAGGCCATTTCCTCTTGTCCTGTTTCTTTTTATTTGGGAGAAGAGACCAACCCCCACCTCACTACAACCTCCTTTCAGGTAGCTGTAGAGGGTGAGGTCTCCCTTCAGCGTTCTTTTCTCCAGGTTAAACAACCTCAGTTCCCTCAAACGCTCCTTGTAAGACTTGTTCTCCAGACCTTTTCACCAGCTTTGTTGCCCTTCTCTGGACCCACCCCAACCCCTCAATGTCCTCCTTGTGGTGAAGGGCCCAAAACTGAACACAGTACTTGAGATGCAGCCTCACCAGTGCCAAGTACAGGGAGACAATCACTGCTGCAATATTCCTGATACAGGCCAGGATGCTGTTGGCTTTCTTGTCCACCTGGGCACACTGCTGGCTCATATTCAGCCAGCTGCCAATCAGCACCCCCAGGTCCTTTTCTGCTGGACAGCTTTCCAGACACTTTTCCCCAGCATTTTCCTGTAGTGTTTGAGGGGTTGTTGTGACCCTACTGCAGGACCCAACAAGGCAGAACCAACCTGACTGACAAATCTGGGGTGCAGGCAGAAAAATCTGAGAATGTGCATTTTAGGCCTGGTATCTGTGTTACAGCTACATTAGACAACTTTGCCATATGCTTTTCTGTCAGGAAAATCACTGTAAACTTATTCCAGATTTCAGCAAATAATTTGCTCAGGAGGATGAAATCCCTCTCCGGCAAAGCACCTAGAAATGGTGAGTGGATTAAATCACCTGAACATCTGAAGCAGAACAAACACATCTCGTTCTCAGAACAATTTTCACATCTTTGTCATTTGAAATTAGACCTCTTGGTAGAAAGGTTACAGATTATGTAAGTCATACAGTAGCAGGGAAAACAAAGCTCCTCCTGTATTTGCCTGCTTGAAATCCTCTAATAAAATAATGCATCTGTTGAAGCAACATCTAAATGTCATTTCTGTGTATCATCAGAAAGAAAGTATTATTCCTAAGTGGAGACTGGTTGCTATATAAGGTTTTTTCAGCCTTCCCAGGCCCATAAAAGCAGTCAGAGTAAGTGATTAGCAGCTCCAATACATTCACCTTATGCATCCCTGTGGACACCAGGAGCTGCATTCCAAGTTGTTTTTGCTCTCTCTGTTTTTCAAGCATTGTCAAAACTGGCCAGTGTCTTCTGCTGAGAACAACCACCAACTGCTAGTCTTAATTTTTAGGCCAAAAAAAGGATCAAGCAAGCACTTGGGTGCTGCTTGACTTTCCAGCAAGTTTAGTATTCTGTGGCATGGCTATTTTCAAGCAAGGTTGTCCAAGCAATTACTTAGGGGATTACAGTTCAATTCATCCTGAATCAAATCCTGGATTGTTTCAGAGTGTGCAGCCTTTGCTGGGCTCTGTCCCTGCAGGTATTCAGGCTGTCTGTGGCAACTCCCAGAGGGTTGTGGTGACTGCACCAGGATGCCAAGGGCAGGATGCTTTCATAACGTCATCTGTGGTGATGGATTTTGTGTCCTGGGAGGACTCAGCCAAGCTGAAACCTCTTCACCTGTAGAAGATGAAGCACAGCTGTTTGCTGAAGCTGACAGGCTCTCAAGTCGTGGTGCCCAAGGAAGCAACGGAGCAGATGCACCCAGAGGGCAGCAGCACTGGGGAGAAATGGAGCTCCAAAGGTGTGAGAAGAGCATGCAGTTTCTCTCAGGTAGTGGAGGGATGTCTCATAGGACATTTGGATATCCTCATGGACTCCCTGAACATTCCAACAAACAGTATTCAGCAATGCAGAAACAGCTAGCAATGGGAACGTTGCAATATGATGCTATAGCACTCTAGCAATATTTAATCGTGATTGCTACCACTTGTCTTGAGGTGCAGGGGGGCAGTGGTGAGCAAGGGGGGAGGCATATTCATAATGCATGTCATGCCTTTAAAGATTTATAGATACACCCACAGACAAGTATGTGCACACAGACGTGCACACGAAGCAGACATGACTCTGAAGAGCAGCTCTTCAGCAACAGGCACAGTGCTTCAAATAAAGCTCTGGTCTCAGTCGCTCACTCTGGGAACATGGCACATCTGGGGAGGAGAAGGGGAAAAGGTTGCGTAGCAGACAAATAGACCAAAACCAGCATTTTATTAAGAGAAACTAAGTGGTGTGTTGCCTTTGGCCCTGTCTCTAGCAAGCATGAAGTTTAGGCACTTGTATGCTCCAAAGCAAGCAGAACTTGGCATCTCTGCAGGAAACCTGTTTTATTGGTAAGTGCTTCTGGCTTTGTAGCTTTTCTGCTGCTGGTGGGCACCATTCCTTGGGCAGAGGGATGGCTCAGAGCTGGTTGCACTGCTGGCAGGACAGCCAGATGGGAAAGGGTGGGGAGGCTGTGCCCCTCAGATGAAGTGGGGTGGGGGGAAGAGTGTGGAGCCCCTTCAGTTGTGGTGCGTGAGGAGACGGGCAAACAGTGGGGAGCAGAGCACTGGTCAGAGGAGATGATGATGAAAGAGCAACAGAAGAAACTAAAAAAGAGAACAATGTAG
>NW_009951950.1:3129320-3139675 GCF_000747805.2 Chaetura pelagica | reverse complement strand
AGGGAAAAGGTTTGAGAGTGGAGGGAAGAGCTGAGCACAATATTGTGCCCATTTGAGTTGTGAGCTGCTGGGTTTTTACTTTATTTCCATGTGTTTATTTCTGTATGCTCTTCTCGATCTTCTCAGTTTTATGTCCAAAATCTTGTTTGCTGCCTGTAGGAAGTTTTTAGACAGTAGCTAGGAGCTAACCGTGCTTTTTCATAAGATTATAGAATCATTAAGGTTGGAAGACATCTTCAAGATCATAGAGTCCAACCATAATCCAACTACCACAACCACTAAACTATGTCCTGAAGTGCCACATCTAAACAATTATTGAACACTTCCAGGAATGGTGGCTCCATCACCTCCCTAGGCAGCCCATTTCCTGATATTCAACCTAAACCTCTCCTGGCACAACTTAAACCTCCTTAATTTTCTCTTGTCCTATCACTAGTTACTTGAGAGATTGATCCAAGGAAGAGAAAACTTTCACATCCAACATCCAGGCTGCGTGAAAGCAGCTGAAGATGGGAGGATAAAGATTTTAAAAAAACATAATCCAGGTGAATCAAGTGAAATCCATTCAAAGAGGGAAAAAGAAGAAAGAAAGGAGGAAGAGCAGGATGAAAGACTAGGAAGGAGACATGGCTCTAGCTGTGTGGTGGGTGGGGATCCAGCCACTAACAAAGCCCCTCTGGAAGAAGCTTCCCTCTGAAAGCCAGGACCTGTCATTCCAGGAGCCCTAGGAACAGCCGTAAGGGTTGTTGTCCCTCATGATGGTGCTCTCCTCAGTTTTGAGGCTACATGGTGCAGAGCTAGCCTCAATATGGTGATGTTGGGCCCTTCCCTGTGCAGCAGCTGGGAAGGCAAGCACTGGCTTGACCTTCTTTTCTTTATCCTTATGCAGTACCTTGGCCTTGAATATTCACATCTCAAAACCAATGTTACTGGTCTCAGGGTTGGCCTGATGCCACACAGAAGAAGGCAAAGGTGCAGGAGGGGCAGTGAGTTACAGGCTGAGCCCCAGCACCGTGGCGAAAACTTGGGCTGTGCAGGGCAAAATCCAGTGAAGGATGGAGGAAGGGTAGTGAAAAATACTTTAAAAAAAAAAAAATTTTATAAAATGAGATTTTGTGTGAGACACTCTCCCCGCACCCAAGCTACTTTCATTTCATTTTCTGTAATACTTCAGCACTGCCCTTTCTCTTGACCATACCATTAATTTATTAAATTTGCTATTTTCCTCAGGAAATAGAGTCTTCTTATTGCATAGAAATCTCAGTTCCATTTTGTTCCTTAGTGAAAGTTTCTCACTTTCAAAGTTGTAGAGGAAAGCTGATGTACGTGCCCTGGATGAACAATCAAGTTCTGAAAACAGGAGACATGTAAAAAAGAAAAAGCACAAATCTGTTCTTTGAAAGCAGATGCTAATGATTTCCTCTCCAATTCTTTGAGTTTCTTCAGTCATGACCCATGAATTTCAGAAAGAGAGACAATGCTAATGGAGAAAGATGGGTGGTGGGTGATTGTCTAGGTAATGCTCCCAGGGAAAAGCATCACTCAACTCAACGTGGCTTCGGCAACTGCAAAAACAGTTACAAATTTCCCTATTTCAAGCAGCCTTCAGTATTCTGGTGGAGTGAACGAGGCATTTTCAATGCTACTTGAGGCTTTTTTCATCCTTTTTGGACAGTATCTGTAGCTCTGTTCTGGCCTCCCACCCTAAAAGATGAGACTCCTCAACCTTTTATTGAGAACGTGCTTCTGCCCATTAATGGAAAAAGGGCTGGATGATCTCTGCAAACAGAACAAATATGAGAAAATGTGTATGTTACAGAAAAATCTTGCACATTTTAGATATTACCTAGCTATCTATAAAGGTCTCTATTTCAAAAAGTAATTTTAAAATATGAGGTCTAATTTTTTAGGTACTGCAAACAGCTATGCAAAGTCCCTCTATGCTGATCCCCCAGGAATGCATGTGGCTATCTCTGACTTTTATGGGACACAGCTGTGAACCATACAATGCCAGGTTGGAAGGGACCTCAAGGATCATCTGGTCCAACCTTCCTAGGTAACACTGTAGTTAATATGAGATGGCTCAGCACCCTGATGCAGTTGAGGTGAGATCTCCCACACAGGGCCTGAGCTTTTCCAATGCACCTGCCTTGCTGAAGAGCCACCCCAAGCGGTGAAACCCTTTGTAGCCGTTCCTGCCGACATGATGGTGGGTCAGTGTCCTAAGGAGGGGGTGTGCAGCAGTGTGTGGACAAGGAGGCACCCAGGGTTGAGTCACGGATGCAGTGGTGATTGCCTCCTGCTCTGCCCACATCAGGTCTTTAGCCCAGGTGCAAACGTGCACAGATGCCCCCCAGGCCCCACGTCTCATGAAATAACGTGGGGTACATTACGCCCGGCTGGCACCGGTAGGACCAACCCTTCATTAATCTTCAGATTGCCAAGACTTAAGGGTGTCTGAGGTCTGCTTGTCAGAAAGATGGAAATAGCTGATTTATGGTGAGTCACTAAACAGCTCTGAGCTGCTCAGATGGCAGTCTCCCAAAACAGGCATCTGAAGTAACTTCACTTCCCTGCACCACATAAAATGCCAGGTGGTTTTCTTCCAGTCAAGCCATATAATGCTTCCCCTGCATCTGGGAGCATGGGCTGCAGCCCCCGCTCAGGCTTTCCTGCCAAGAGCATGAGCCAACCTTGTACAGTAGAGGGAACTGACTTTTCCACTTCTTGGCTACCATCCTGCTGAGTGATCTAGCGAGTGACTCCAGACACAGTTAACTTTATTTTTTTTCTCATCAGGTCTTGAAAGTTCCAGTCGGGTCTGCTAATTTCTTCCATAGCCTTATGAAAACAGCTTTTATAGATGGGATTTCCCAGAAGCTCTATACCAGGGATCCAGCACTATGACTGCATGTGTTGTTAGCAGCTAGTTGGGGTCCCTGTGCTTATATATGTGTGACGTGCTCCATATTGCATGCAGCAATGTCTAGGGTAAGACTGCAAAGTGCTCAGGTACACTTGGCTTAACACTGATACTTTAAATGAAGGCCTAGGAAGAGATAACTGGATTGTGGAAATGGGAGGGGAGTGAGAAATTAAGGGAAGAGGTGGAAAATGGAAAGCAGAGAGTGAAGGAGCCTGAAAATCAAGCAGAGAAGTTGCCACGGAAGAGAGTGCAGCCAAGGCTCTCCATAGGCAACTGGGAGCACACTGTACCATGGCACAGGGCATGGCAACACCCAAGGTCCTGTCACTCCTGGCAGGGAGGAGAAGTCACCTGAGGAGGTGATACATGCAAAGCCATCTTAGTAAAATTAGGACAGAGGATTGTCTGTGCCACTGCATGGCAGGGCCTGTGCCAAGGAACTGATGCAGCAATGGGAAGAAAATCTTGTGGCTGAGCTTCCTCCACACCCAGAAGGGAGCAGGGAAAGGCAACGCGTTTGCACTGCTGGGAGACCTTCAGGAAATCAAGCTGGGGACCTGCCAGGTATTGCAAGTGCTTTAGAAAACAGATTATTAAAAAAATGCTAAGGTAGAGCTGGAGAAAGAAGAGTTTTTTTCCTCAATAGGCAAAAGAGCAAAGTCATAGAATCATAGAACTATTCAGGTTGGAAAAGACCCTTGAGATCACCAAGTCCAACCATCATCCCTACTCTACAAAGTTTTCCCCAAAACCACATCCGCTCAGGCTTTCCTGCCAAGAGCATGAGCCAACCTTGTACAGTAGAGGGAACTGACTTTTCCACTTCTTGGCTACCATCCTGCTGAGTGATCTAGCGAGTGACTCCAGACACAGTTAACTTTATTTTTTTTCTCATCAGGTCTTGAAAGTTCCAGTCGGGTCTGCTAATTTCTTCCATAGCCTTATGAAAACAGCTTTTATAGATGGGATTTCCCAGAAGCTCTATACCAGGGATCCAGCACTATGACTGCATGTGTTGTTAGCAGCTAGTTGGGGTCCCTGTGCTTATATATGTGTGACGTGCTCCATATTGCATGCAGCAATGTCTAGGGTAAGACTGCAAAGTGCTCAGGTACACTTGGCTTAACACTGATACTTTAAATGAAGGCCTAGGAAGAGATAACTGGATTGTGGAAATGGGAGGGGAGTGAGAAATTAAGGGAAGAGGTGGAAAATGGAAAGCAGAGAGTGAAGGAGCCTGAAAATCAAGCAGAGAAGTTGCCACGGAAGAGAGTGCAGCCAAGGCTCTCCATAGGCAATTGGGAGCACACTGTACCATGGCACAGGGCATGGCAACACCCAAGGTCCTGTCACTCCTGGCAGGGAGGAGAAGTCACCTGAGGAGGTGATACATGCAAAGCCATCTTAGTAAAATTAGGACAGAGGATTGTCTGTGCCACTGCATGGCAGGGCCTGTGCCAAGGAACTGATGCAGCAATGGGAAGAAAATCTTGTGGCTGAGCTTCCTCCACACCCAGAAGGGAGCAGGGAAAGGCAACGCGTTTGCACTGCTGGGAGACCTTCAGGAAATCAAGCTGGGGACCTGCCAGGTATTGCAAGTGCTTTAGAAAACAGATTATTAAAAAAATGCTAAGGTAGAGCTGGAGAAAGAAGAGTTTTTTTCCTCAATAGGCAAAAGAGCAAAGTCATAGAATCATAGAACTGTTCAGGTTGGAAAAGACCCTTGAGATCACCAAGTCCAACCATCATCCCTACTCTACAAAGTTCTCCCCTAAACCACATCCACCAACACCACATCCAAATGACCCTTAAGCACAACCAGAGATGGTGACTCAACCACCTCCCTGGGCAGCCTATTCCAGTGTCTAACCACTCTTTCTGTGAAGAAATTTTTCCTAATGTCCAGTCTAAACCTCCCCTGTTGCAGCTTGAAGCCCTTCCCTCTTGTTCTGTCCCCAATTACCTGTGAAAAGAGATCAGCACCAGCCTCTCTACAATGACCTTTCAGGTAGTTGTAGAGACTGATGAGGTCACCCCTCAGCCTCCTCTTCCTCAAACTAAACATTCCCAGCTCCTTCAAGCGTTCTGCATAAGATTTATTCTCTAGGCCCTTCACCAGCTTTGTTGCCCTCCTCTGTACTCGCTCCAGCACCTCGAGATCTCGCTTGAATTGAGGTGCCCAAAACTGGAAAGTCAAGAAATGCCAGATGCTTTAATGCATGTTTGCTTTCATAAGGTGGATGGATTACCTGTGGCTTGAGACTACTCCCCTTCTCCAAGCCAGTGCTGCACACATGGACAAGTACTTGTGAGTTAACATGGTTTGCCATTTTCACTTTCCCGATAATTGAGCCTATTAACTGGTATGTGTGAGTGCTGAGACACCAGCAAGAATCACTCTACCCAAATTTTAACAATTGTAAATAGAACAGAGGCAGTATTATCATCAAAGTAGCCAGCATTCTCGGATTAAAGAGCAAGACTGGTTGCAAAGTGAGTAATACTATGTCTCCAGCCCACGGGGATCTATATCTGCACCCTGGTGCCCCAGACCAGCTACATCAGGAGATGCCACAGGTCCTTTTCAGCCCACATTCCTGGGGGGTTGTCATGGAAACCAGGATGCAGGTGATTACAGCTACACCTCATGGATTGAGGCTGGGGCTGGGGTGAGCAACAGATCCAGAAATGGGGCTGGAGCCAAGAGTGAGGTGCAGATCTGGGCTACTGCGTGATGAAGGGTCAAACACAGGGTTCCAGGGTTCATATAGACTAACCATATAAAAGTGCCATTAATAATAATTAGTCATTCTGTAATTAGCATTAAATATGATAATGTCCAGGACTGGCCCTATGCAAACCTGGTAACGTATAAAAGAAATATGCAAAGAAGCAAGCTAAAATGTTCATATACAGCAAGCCAAACACTTTCCATAGGCCTATGGAAAGGAGTGAGACCTGGTCTGAAGGCCAGTCCTGCCCTGCAACATGCATAGTTTGGAGCTTACAGCAGCAAAGCCATCAGTTTAGCTGTTAACAGTGTCACCACCAAGAAAAGTGAATTCCTGCATAGAGTCAACCCTGACTCACAGGTTTGTGGGTGAGAAAAACCTAGAAGCAAGAGTGGTGAAACACCAAAAATGGTGAAAAGAGGGAGAGAAGACTAAGCAAAGCAGGGAAGGGGAAAAGGAAAATCATCCCAGCTCCAGGGGCAACCGGGCAGTTCAGTAGGTTTTCAGGAAACAGCATGGAGAGGTAAAGCAGTAAGACTAAGTCCCCCCTGTGGGGACATGGAGACAGGCAGACACATGCAAGTGTCCTACAGCTGAAGGAGGGGACCTGCAAGAGAAGGGACTAGTAGGCAGAGAAAGCAGCTGAGAGGCTTGGATACAGAGTAAGGAATCTTTTTAATTTTAAAAATAATTATTCTCTACTTCTTCTTCTTCTAGGCAAACTTTGTTCGAATTTATATCACTGTCCTTAAAATACTTGGCTTGAGTTATGCTCCAGCTGCCCATCACCTTCTCAGGCCAGACTGCACCTTCCCAGTCCCCGTGGCCCAGAAGCCATTTCCAAATACAACCTTAGACCCTAATCAGCCCCTTCCATGGGCACCCAGGTAATTTCTGCTCTTTGCACAAAACCTGAGGTTTTCCCTCTCCAGCCTCAACCACAGACATGTCTCCCTGCCCTTCAGGTGGGATGAGCTGTCTAGTGTTGAGTCCAGACTGCCCAGGAGGACCCAAGGCAGGGGCAGGCAGGGCTCCAAGAGGTCCATCGTGGTGGGCCAGGAGAGCCAAAGCACTGCAGGGAGTGAGAAAAGAGGGTGCAACAACGACATGTGGAAAGGGGTTTCTCGGAGGAAAACTGAACAGGTCTTTCACAGAAAGGTTTAATTTATCTGGCTTTTTTTCCCCCATCTAAAACCTTTTGAAGTTCACCACCCTGCACTGCCCCAGATTGGATGTGCAGCTGCTCAAAGCTGGTCTCAAGGGGCACTTCAGTTCATGAGTGCTGCAGGAAAACAAGGTTTTAGAGAGGCAGGGGGTCTTGGCTCTGTGGCGGGTACCACCATATGAGCACAGTGACTTCACTACTGCTGAAGTCAGCTCTGGAAACCTCATCCCATGTTTCTACCTTGAGAGGTATCTAATGGGCAGATCCTTGGAGGGACCAAGCAGGCTGTGGTGCTGCCTCCACCTTGTCCTCCATGGCTCACCACCTCTGTCCCTTCTGCATAGTCACAGCCATGGGTGGGGGTAGAGGGACAGGGATGGTGTCACAGCAACCAGGCCTGCATTGAGAGTGGCTTGGGCAGCACTTTGCACTCCTAAAACTTCTCACTCACACTTTAAGTGGGGTTTGCAGCAGTGAGCCCAAGTGCAAACTGTGTGTGACCTGAATATCCACCAGCTACCCTTTGGAAACTCTAATAAAGCTGCCTCTGAGCTGTATCTGTGGAGCAGACACCAGGACTGGGAGACAGAGGCACATTTTTCACCCCTTGGGAGCACCCACTAGGGTAAACGACACATGGCTGGGCCACTGCCAGATTGTCAGGTCAAAGGCTCAAGCCCCACAGCTCTCCAAAAGGTGTATCTGCTTTTAAGATTTGTTTTATATAAAGTGGTGTGTGTTGGCCTCAGTAAACAACTTAGCAGAACTGCAAAGCAGAGCTGTGGAACGCTTGATGTGCCACCTGAGGTCTGGGGGATAACAGCCTAGTGCTGCCCTGAGCTGGTCAAAATGCTCTGTTAAGGCAAATGATGGAGAAACATCATCTGGCGCCGTGTCACCAGGATTTGGAGCAACTGATGAGCTGCTGAAGAGTTCGATAAGGTAGGATAATTTTTCCATGTCATTTTTGCCCCACATTGCACAGCATGTAGTAAAGTAAGGAGATTCAAGAGGGTTAAACCAGCTAAAGGAAGGCAGCAAGGTAACAGAGCTGCACATCCTCTTTGATGAACACCATCTTTTGTAGCCTTTCAGACACAGGCCTGAGCTGTGCCTTAGATTGCATCAGGCTTTTACCATAATTTCTGAAAGTTTGGCTTTTATAGGTTCTCTTCTACAGGGAGAGTTCTTGAGAAGTGCCATAGACAGCAATTTTACAGCAAAGCAAATTTCCCAATAATTACGAATGGAATTAAGGGGAGGTGGGATTTGTGCTGGAGCTTAAGAAACACAATTTAAATACAAAGGAACAATAGATATGATGAGGAGGATGGAGGGGCAGGAACAGGATCATCACCTGGATTTTGGAGCCTGTCTTTTTGCTGGCTGGAGAAGCTGGTCACTTTTTAAAACAGAAATCAACAGGTGGATGCTCACCAATGTCAGATTCTTTGTCCAACCAGTCTTGAAACAGGTCTTCACTGGGTGAGATCTCCAGCTCCTCCTCTACAAGACCAAATGCCCCATGTGCATCTCCCCGTGGTAGTGCTCTTGCTGCCTCTTTAAATGGCTGCATTTTGGTTTTCATGGCCATCTTCTTCGTGTACCTGCTGCTTGTCCAGGCCAATCAAGTCACTCAGGACTAGAAACAGTAAAATGGGGCTAAGGCAATGCTCAGCAGAGCATGGTATGAAATGATCAGTCACAGAAGCCTCAACTGCTGTACAGAAATTGCAAGGTTGATGTGGGAGAAGCTGCACCCACCTCAGAGTAACCACAGGGATAGCCTATGGGATAACCTAGGAGAATAGCCTCCAGGATAGCTTATAGGATAGACTGCAATATAGCCACGGGGATAACTTACAGGATAGCCCTGCAATGGCAGTGGCTCTCTCCTGGAAGACTTCAAGTGCTTCCTCCAAGCTGGCAGAGAAGAGATGTGAAGCAAAGGCTTGCACCTCCCATAAGGGTCACCTTGCCACTGGCTCTGAGTATTGCTGACTTTGGTCTGGAAGGCCAGCTTGGCTCTGGCTCTGGGGCTCACTCAGCCCCACTGGTCTTACCAATCCCTTTGCACTGTGGAGGAATCCTGCCTGCTCAGCTGCACATCATACCATAGCCTTCAGGGCCACGTTGGCCTCCTCTGCATGTCACTTGTGTCTCTCTGAAGCTGCAGCTAAGGGCCTGGAGTTGGGCAGGGGATGCAGCACTGACCCCACTGCTGCAGGCCCATCTCTCCCAGACCACAGCACAACAGACGCTGGGAACTGGTTTTGCAGCTCCTCCATCAGAAGCCCCAGAACACACTGAGAACTAACACTGGCAGGACGGGCTCTTTCCAACCACTCTGCATACTTGCAGCCCATCAGACAGCCTCTCCCCTGCCAGGGCGGAGGAGCTGCTGCTTCCAAAGCTCCCTCCCTTCCGTGACCAAGCATCACCCACTGTCACCACTGCCACATCAGCTCCCCACAGGCACTGCAGCACAGCACAGACACGCAGCAGATGGCATAGGGCATCTGCTCAGAATCAGCAGTCAGATGCTTTGCTCCCTTCTGGCTTTCAGCTGTGCCTTCCCATGGGAGATGCCTTTGCCAGGATACTTAACATTCCCTTAAATAACTAATTCCTTTGCTCTGGGGGTGGTATGGATGGCGTTGGGTTCTTTCTTTGTGCTCCTGGACCTTACAGGAGGAAAAAAAGCTGCACCTTTTTCTTTCCATCCTTGTAATGATAACAGGAGGGATGGGGAAATTAAGCTTCTGAGTCTGGACTGAGACAGCCCGAGCCCTGGCTGCAGCAGGTGTCTGAAAGGACACTTCCAGCACAGAGCACAGCTGGGAGCCCATCACACTGCTTGCTGGGTGCAGGCAGCTCACCAGAGGGGCCGGCACTAATTAATCATCATGGTCCTATTTCAGCATAAAAACAAATTACCTCTCTCACCACCCTGATGAAGGAGGGGTTCCCCCCACTCTCCATCCTCCCCCGCCCTTCCAGCAGATAAGTGCCACTTGGTCTTGTGTGTAACAGGAGCTGGTCGGTCCCAGGGTCAGAGCTAGGGGAGCCCAGCAGCTCTCAGCCCTGAAGCCACAAGGGATTGTTGCCATGGGAATTGAGGGGGCACTTGCAGACAGCATCTGGAGCCTGTGTCTCTCCTTGTCGGAGGCAGCTGGATTTGGAAGGAAGCAAAGCTGAAAGGAGGTGGAGGAGAGAGAGAGACAGAGGCACAGCAAAATGCATGCATGTTAGAGGAGGGACCTTCCCAGAATGAGAGTGCAGCGGGACACAGAAGAGCAGGGACACCAAACTGCCAGGCAGCGGTGGCTCAGCTGCGTAGGATAAACCCTGTTTTCTGCTCGGTTTGACGCTGGAAAAAAAGTCCCGCGAAAGCCCGACTGTAGCAAGATGGGATCGGCCTCCTCCTCTTACCGGCCCAAGTGTATTTATTTGGATATTAACGGAAGAATTCAAAAGGTACTTTTGCTGGTTTTCCCCCAAGTAGCGTCCCCGGACGCGGCAGCGGCTGAAA
>NW_009951950.1:3093425-3128346 GCF_000747805.2 Chaetura pelagica | reverse complement strand
GGCTGGCTCTGCCGGCCCGGGATCCTTGTTGGCTCAGCAGCCCCCCAGGATTCCCCTCCCAGAGCAGCGTCGCGACGTGTTTACGAAGTTTATTCCTGTAGAGACGTTTTCACCCAAGCAGTAGGGGCCGGGAAGCCCGGCGTGCCGAGTTGTTCGGAGGTTGCTGCGGGGGTTTTACCGATGAGCTCTTCCCTAGCGCCGGGCTGAAGAGCAGGCGGGCGCTGCGGGGCTGCGGTGCCCGGGGATGTGCCCCCCATGGCCGGGGCTGCGGGGTCCCCGCCGCCGCTGCCCGGCTGCTCGTACACGGCCATCCACGTTAATTAGACCTTCCCCTTCCATCAGCCTGCCCTGTTTGCTTAGCCACGGTTCACAGCGCGAGGGAAACTGCGGGGGAAACGTGTTCTGGCTGCAAGGGAAGGCTTGCGGGCTGTCAGGCTGACAGCTCGCTGCTTTTGAACAGAAACGGTGCAGCCGCGTTGCCGGGAGGTCTTTTTTCTTCTTTTTGTCAGCAATTCTTCGGCCACACACCGAGTGCCTTTTGTGTGATAGAGTGACAGTGGCTGCGAGGCTCAAGAGCAAGTAAACTCTGACTTGCAGAATTCAAATCTCTCCTCTTCCTGCTCTAAATTTTCATTTTGCCCAGCCTCGCTTCGTTTCTCCTTTAAAAAGAAACAGCAAAGATACCCTTTCCCTTCCCTCCCCTTTGCTGCACGAGTGACCACAGCAAAGAGATAAAGGGAGAGCTGGCACTTACACTCCGGTCCCACTGTGCCCACCCCCATTGCCCACCGACCCCTCCACCGCTTCCCTGGAGACCCCCAATGCAACTGCTGGAGCTGAGTTCTCAGGAACAAAACCTTGGGGAATCCAAATCTCTGCCAGGTTCCCCAGAGCAGGCTGCTCCTCTTCCTCCATCTCCAAGGGCTTAGGCGTGATGCTGGTCCCCCTCTGCCACCGCAGAGCTTTACCCCGCCGGCGGACAGGAGCGTGCTGGCTCTGCTGAGCTGAAGGCACCACGTCTCCTTTGCCGGGGCTTTAATGAGTTGGTTGCCTGACAGCCCCCCCAGAAGCAAGGCTTGTGCAGAGCTCCCTGGCACCTTTACAGTTCAACACAAAGATGTTCTGGCATTTTGAACAGGTGGTGAGCGATCCCATAGATGTTGATAAGGCATATCGTCTGTCATATACTCCTTTTTTTTAAAAAAAATAAAATATATATATATATATATCATTTTGCACAACCAGTCTATGGAGAGCAGTTTTCATGCTAAAAACACAGAAGAGGCGCAACTGCACGAGCAAGCAAATACAAACTCGGGTGGTATTAAGGGTTGTTTTTTTTTCTCAATAAACTTTATCTGTTTCTTTTGTCAGATGTGAAATTCCATCTGTGCAATGTTTGGAAGGATTCCTGCAGTAAATATGCCCTGTAAATGGGGTTCACCCAGGGGTAATCAGGGCATATCTCAGATTCTCATGCCTGCTCAGTAACATCATTAGAAGAAATAATAAAAGCAACCCTTAATCTTCCAAGGAATGCAGTACTAGAGGCTTCTAAAGGGAACTCATTAAATCAATGCTAAGCTACTTGTCAATCCAGTAATGAGGTATGAGCTTCATTTTAACAGCACTTGCTGAGTTTGAAAGGGCTCAGCTCTGACTTACAACAGGCGTGCGGGGCATTGCGGAGTTGTGCAGCATCCTGTGATAGCACCAGTTGTGATCACAATTGTTCACAACTAATGTTGTGTTTCCACAGCATCATCCTGATGCACCATCCTTTCTATCAGTACAGCCGCTGGGCATGCTATGGACTTTGTCTCATCACTGAGGTAAATGCAGGGACACACCAGGCTCTGAGAGCCACAGGCCACCTCCCCTGGAACCTGCGCCTTGCAGATAAGCACTTGAAAGTGCTCTGCAGCAGGAGTGTTGAATTAAGCTAAGTAGGTTTGTGTGTCAGTGGGTCCCAAGGGGCACAGCAGGGAGGGCAAAGCGATGTGATGGTTGGAAGAGAGTTTGGGGCTTTGAAACTCTTCTCAGCAGCTGTCAAAACAAAGGTGACACCATCAGCAGGGGTTGAACGCAGGACTGTGTCTGAGGCAATCATGTCCCAGAGGACTGAGGCTGATGTCCATACCTTCAAGGCCAGTGCCATGAACACTCAGGAGTCCAGTAGCCTCCTGCAAGATAGTGGTGGAAGGCTGGGAGCAGAGGGGAACCCAGCGTGGTACTGCTGTGCATCGCTCCCACAGTGTGCTGAGGAAGCCTTAGCCCTCGCCTCTGTAACTTCCTTGGCTACTGCACTTTCCCCTCAGCCCCATTCTGCCTGCACAAACAAAGGCTCCTGGTTGTCACAGTTTGATCCCTTTCAGATGTATGGGCAGGCACAAAACAATCTTTACCAAAGCTGATGGCAGGGATGGGCTCTCCTTCAGTGGCTAGAGGTCACCGAGCAGTTCTTCATGCTGGGGCATCAAGGGCTCTGCTTTGGAAGGAACATAGAATCATGAAATCATAGAATCATCCTGGTTGGAAGGAACCTTGAAGATCATCAAGTCCAACCATAACCTAAATCCTCCTACCGTAACATCATTTACCTGTTCAGTGCTTAAATCATGTCACTAAGCACGATGTCTATATTTCTTTTAAACACTTCCAGGGATGGCAACTCCACCCCCTCCCAGGGCAGCCTGTTCCACTGTCCAACCTTTGCTTCGGTAAAGAAATTCTTTCTAATATCCAGCCTAAACCTCCCCCGGTGCAGCTTCAGGCCCTTTCCTCTTGTCCTGTCATTATTCACTTGAGAGAAGAGGCCACCTCCCAACAGCCTCCTTTCAGGTAGTTGTAGAGAGCAACTCAGCCTCCTCTTCTTCAGACTAAACAATCCCAGTTCCTTCAGCCTCTCCTCATAGGACTTATTCTCCAGCCCTTTCACCAGCTTTGTAGCCCTTCTCTGGACACGCTCCAGCAACTCAACATCCTTCTTGTCATGAGGGGCCCAGAACTGCTCACAGCACTCGAGGTGCAGCCTCACCAGTGCTGAGTGCAGGGGCATGATCACCTCTCCACTCCTGATGGCCACACTATTTCTGATGCAGGCCAGGATGCCATTTGCCTTCTTGGCCACCTGGGCACACTGCTGGCTCACGTTAAGTCGGCTGTCAACCGGCACCCCCAGATCCTTCTCCGCCACGGAGCTTTCCAACCACTCATCCCCAAGCCCGTAGCTTTGCATTGAGTTGTTGTGACCAAAGTGCAGAACCTGGCACTTGGCCTTGTTAAACCTCACACAATTGGCCTTGGGCCATCGATCCAGTCTGTCCAAGTCTCTGTGCAGAACCTTCCTACCCTCAAGCAGATCGACGCTTCCTCCCAGCTTAGTGTCATCTGCAAACTTACTTAGGAAGCACTCGTGAGATGTGTGACATGAGATGACCCACCCTCACCTAGCAGATACCAGCCACAGAAACCTTCCCCAGAAACCTGAGCTCGAGATCCCCAAAAGCATGGCTCTTGTGTCTACCAGAGGAAAGCTTCAGGTTGCTGGTAGCTGTGCCCAGGCCAAGGGGTCGGGGATGGGGTTGTCCCCTGGGGTGGCCACCTGCCGAGCTGGTGGAGCTGAGTGCAGGAGGTGGAGGGGCAGCCATGCTGGGGCTGCAGGAGAGGGAAGATTAAAGGCTTTGCAGTGTTACTGCCTGGTGCCAAACTGGAGCAAATCAGCTTGAAAGAGGCCACTTGTTCTCAGAGCTGAGTGAAGAAGGAAATTTCAGCATAATGTGCTTCCTACCCAGTGCCTACATATAGAGTATGTATGCCTGGGGAAGCAAGCACTGCTCAGTTTATTTATTTTTAAAGGATCCTCTTGCCCAGAGACACCCAGCAGTTCATTACCCACTTGCCTGGACGTGAATTCCCTCTGCGCTTTGCACGCGTGCCCAGGGCCCAGCACACGTGTGGAACATGTCCCTGTCCCACCCCTGCCACAGCCTGGTCTGCTGCCAGGAAAAGGGGAAGACAGCAGATTGAGGGGAAGCCTTGGCCATGTTTCATACAGCATAAGGTGATCTGGCAGCACCACTGTGGATGGGGATTTCACATTGTTCCTGGAGTGCCACTGGATGGGGTCATGCAGCCAAACCCCCAGCTTGCCAGTGGAGGTTTGTTGCACCAAAGCTAAGCCAGATCTGCAGTCCTATTTTCCTTCATGTTATTAACCCTTTGGCTGCACTTTAATAAAAATTCCTATTGAGTCTCTTTCCAATTAAAAATACACCAGGAAGAAAATATTCCCTGCCTCATGCCCATTTTTTTTCCCATGAAGAAACTTCTGAAAATGTTTTCTTTTGACCTTTGAGGTTTAAATGGTAGCAGAGCCAAACCAGCCAGTGGGCTTATTCCCAGGCATGTGGCTGAATGGCTCTGGTTTTCAAATATCACAGGGTAATGTTTTTGCTCACAGAGTTGTAAGGTGTTCCTCTGAGAAAAATGCTTAATCAGAGAGGATTTCTGTTTCCAGTGTCTTAATCAACCTCATATATGTAACAATGATGGAAAGTCAGAGTGGTACAGAGCCTGAACTAACCCAAAGAATGAAAAAGACCACCACCTTTGTCAAGGCTTCAAGGAAATCACTGTGTGGTATTTTCTTGCTCTTCAGAAAGCAAATAAAAAATTTTGGAGCAAGTTTACTGGTTTACTGAGTCATTCTGGTTGCCAAACAGAATTTTTTTTTCTTCTCATAGAAATTTATTGAGTTCAATTTTTCTGGGTATTTGCTGTACTGACCCATGGAGCAGGACACTAAGATGTCCGCAGCTATTTTTCCTCTTGGCCTGAGGTCCACAATGAGCAGAACAAAGCTAAGACCACATTTTGGTGCTGTGGTTATTGCACTGAAACGTCAGCGCACAGGAGCTGGGTCTGTCATGTGAGGTTTTAATTTTAATTAGAGCAACAGCAACTGTGGCATAAATGCCTAGACTCTAGCAAACCCAACAGGCTTTTCCAAAGCTTGCCACGCTATTTTTAACATGCCAAACTGGATTCAGATTAAAAGCAAAACACAGCACAAAAATAATAGCGTGATGATCAGTTCAAGGCAATTAAATATTTTTGCATCCCCGTGACTCCCAGCACAGCAGGGCAGGCATGCTCTGCGGTGCCTATGGACCCCATTCCCTGTCTGTTTGGACCAGGGATTAAGGGCAACACCCTTTTAGCTGCTGAGTGTCAGAGGGATGTGCAGAGGCAGGGTTTACAGGCAGTGGGGACATGGACACCTTGGCAGTCGCTCTGTTTGTGTGCCTGTTCTTCCCATGCATGGACAAGCCAATGCCAAAATCTGCTTTAGCACAGCAAGACATAAGTATGTTTTTGTGGGACCAAGGCCATTTTCTCAGTAAGGGCAGATCTCTGTGGGTGAGGGAGAGTGGAAAGGAGCACAGCCTGGGCCTGGCCAGTGGTCTTGGCTAACCTTGTCTCTCCAATTTCAGCTGGCCCTGGTGAATTCAAGGCATCTGCTAGATGTTCTTGTAAAGCAGCAAGAAATGACTAGCGGGTTCCTAAAACTCCATGACATTACAGCACATAAACAATTTAGAGAGTAAAATGGCTTAAAACCATGCTTTTTAAAAAGTGCTTGAGACCTCTCTCTCTCCTACTCCCCCTTCTCCTTCCTCCCCAGTGAGGGCTCCTCAGTGCACTTAGGGGCCCAAATCATAATTCCAGCACAGGATTCCAGTGTAGCCCCATAATTCTTCTGTACCCATCATCCAGAAAATGTTGTTTACTGCTGTTTATCTTTCTGAAGTCACATGCAGTCTTATTATAGTTACCATAGTTTATACTCACATTAGCCAAGACAAAGTGTAGGTCTAACACTTTCTTGCTAGCCTTACCTACACATTTGGACAAGCCAACTGTAGCAACTTAAGCTACTCACATACAAACTCTTCAGGCTTAATACAAACAAAGCAAACCCATTTTCTTTCTGTCACTTTTCTAGTGAGCTTACTTCTACAGCTGCAAATTGGCCTTTCACTGGCCTCTCACCATGCCTGCTTTTCTTTACTCCGCTAACTGGGTTTACCCTTCTGACAGTCCTTTATTATCAGGAGTGTTGTAATGTCAGACATCGATTGTGTAACTAGTTTTGAAAAAAGAAGCATAGGTTCATCCACATTTAGTGAGGATGTGGTGCTAAAGCATCCTTATTATCCAGTTTACAAAACATTTCAAGCCTAATGCATTAATGTGCTACAGGGTTAATTGCACTTAGTACTCCATTAGCAGCACCTGTGTGCACTGTTTATGTTAAGAAAAGCCAGGGTACTGACATTCCTATTATTTGTCAAAGGTTTTATTACTTTTATGTTTGCTGCAGAAAATAAGAAACTTACTGAGAGGTCAGCCTCTCAAAATAATTCTTCCTGGTTATATTCTGCCATTAATTATTAGTACTGAAAGACTGAATATTAGCAATATGACTCGCAGCAGGTTGCACAAGGATCTCTTTAATGTAGTCTCACTTCTTTTATGAGCCCAAGTGACTCCAAGAAGTAATGCCAGCTTTCCTTGCTTGTAGTGAGAAAGACAACCTCTGCTACGCTGTCTCTATCAGTGCCCCTTGCCACCCCATCCCCTCCCTCCACCCATCACTTGTGTGAGTGTATCATAAGTGTTTTCTCTTCTTCGAAAAGAGAGAAAACAAAAAATTCTCTTTTCCCATCGTGCTCTGTTCAGCAATGTTATAAAGGATGAGGATTGCAACTTACCATACAGCCATGTGCCTCAGGATCCTGAAATGCAAACTTTGGAGGCTCCCATTTCTCATTTTAGGTTAACATGTATAATTAGGAAACCAATAGGATTCACCTCACAGAACTGTTAAACTGGAGCCATCTAAGTTAGTGATGCCTGCTCCAAGCTAGTCATGCAGTTTCCCCCGTGGTCCCTGGGGAGGTGGGTGGTATCTCCAGGGAATGATTCATCCCATCTGAAACTGGGTTTTGGAGACATGTGGGTTGATTTACTGTTTGGAAGTTGTCCTCTTTCTCTATTGGCAAGAGAGGGAGTCTAGCAGAGCAAGATGCATGAGATGCCAAACTTGTAGATGTTTGAAGTTTTGTCAAAGGAATGCCACCCATACATGTCACTGTCAGGTTGAAATGAATGCTGTCAAGCTGCATCACTGCCCCAAGGTAACTGTGAGTCAGCAGCACTGCAGAGCTCCAGCTATTGGAAGTAAAACATTAACCACACTCCTCATCCTCTAACTGAGAGATGTTTGAAGAGCCCAGGGGAGTTTTCATTTTTGCTCAGACTCTCAGCTGAGGACTCTGATGTTTTCTTCCCCACACACGCAAATATGCACTTATTTTCTGTTCTCTTACAGAAACTCCTACTGCATCAAACAGATGGCAAATCTGGCATGCTATTTTTAATACTGCCTAACATTTGGAACTCAGATAAATGGAGTAGTTTTCCAAATACCAGCTGTTAATTAGTGCAAGAAATGAAAAATAGACATAGTTTGGATATAGTTGGGCTCATGCTTGTATCTGAATACAAAGAATGAGAAACTTGGAAAATGTTTAGGTGTGGGATTTTAGGTAAGGCCTCTGCGGGATGTTGGGACCTCTGACTGGTATGTCATTTATTGCTGTTTTTTGAGGAAGACTTATTTGTTTACGTGTTTAGACATACGACTTCCTTCCAGTGATTTCTACAGAGTGGTCTCTAAAAGCTCAAGATCCTACTTCATTTTGATGTGGGTAACAAAGACAGCTGGAGAGACAGGGAAAATTTGCTTAATACTTCTGCCTTAGCAATTCAGAACTACTCTGTGAAAGGTGCTGCTTCAGAAGCAGCAAAAATTTTCACAGTACATGCAAGACACAGAGCTGAGTTTTACCAAACTGAGTTTTCACCTGACACAGTCCTTCAGTCTCATTAGTACAAGATTATCATTTTAGGTTGTTTCAACTATGCACTTTCAGCCCTGACACTGAACAATGCTTGCTAAGCAATGGTGAAAGACATCACCAAATGCTAAAACACAGCAGGCTGACACCAAAAAAAGGAAGTAGGACTGTAAACTGAGGATACACATGCTTTGAAAATATTTCCACATTATTTATTTAGGAATTTTACTAGATTAAAAAAAACCCCAAAGGCTATTTAAATTCTTGGAAGAAAACCCAATTACCAAAAGTAGATCAGAACAGGATAACATTCTGGACAGAGTTTGCAGTTTACAGTGAGGATTAGCCATTCTGAGGATCAGATATAGAACTGGAATTGGATTTGTAGGATGTGTTTTTATCCTTCCTATCTGAAAGCAAAATACCATGTGATTAGTTGTAAGCTGGTAGGTTGCAGCATGTGTGCACAATAGTCCCTTAGTAAAATCTCCATCACATCCTTAATATTGAACTGCTTCTCTGAGTGGAAAAGCCAGCCAGAGTAGCAAAACTCTTCATCCCTACTCTTTCTGAGAAGGCTTTTAAAATCCTTGTCCTCAACCAGAGGTGGATACTATAGATTAAGAAACAGTTTAAAAAAATGCAGAACTGTCTCCAGGACAGAAACCAGACCAACATCAGTGAGCTCTGGGCCAGGAACAAGGCATCTTCATCGAGTCATGCTGTCCTATTTCACAGTCACTGCATACTTCATCAAAATATTATTTCCACTCCAAAAAGTCTCAGTTATTATTCATTCTGCCTTTCCCCCCTTTCCTTCATGTTACTTTCCAAGGCAGAGAGAGAGCATTCCCTACTTAAGTCAAATGGTTGCTTCTTGGTCTTGATGGAGACTCACTGAAACAATCAAACTAAGCATTCAGAGAGGCTGATTTTCCTGACTGACTTGTCATATTTTTTTCTACACATGGTAGAAGTTTTGCTAACAGTAACAAGGACAGAAATATGAAATAATGTTAACTTTTGAAGGCGGGGGGAATTAATTGTTTTCAGATGCTGCATCACTTTTGAGGAATACTTTATTTTCATCCTGGCACAAATCCAAGGGAAATGCAATTAACAGGGTTTATATGTGGCTGATTTTCTTCATGGCATTTATTCATCAATCTGCAAGCCGACGCAGAGGCCTCTGTTTCCTTTTTCCATGTGGTGTATCACCTCTGTGACTCTGATTGCACGATTTTGGCTCTGCCTTTGCTTTCAGAAATAACACTGGCAGCTGAGTGTCTTGTGTTGACCACACTTGCAGGAGAATCTCATACCACCAGAGCAATGTTGGAGACTCTGTGTCTACTCTTTCTCATAGGAGGTATATCAGGAGCTGAATCCCTGGTTCCAATAGGGCTCTGCTGACCTATGTGACTATGCCCTTTTTTTTACATGTATGATAGGGAAACCTATACATGTGTGATCTGAGCCCACTAGGCTGGCTCTGCCGGCCCGGGATCCTTGTTGGCTCAGCAGCCCCCCAGGATTCCCCTCCCAGAGCAGCGTCGCGACGTGTTTACGAAGTTTATTCCTGTAGAGACGTTTTCACCCAAGCAGTAGGGGCCGGGAAGCCCGGCGTGCCGAGTTGTTCGGAGGTTGCTGCGGGGGTTTTACCGATGAGCTCTTCCCTAGCGCCGGGCTGAAGAGCAGGCGGGCGCTGCGGGGCTGCGGTGCCCGGGGATGTGCCCCCCATGGCCGGGGCTGCGGGGTCCCCGCCGCCGCTGCCCGGCTGCTCGTACACGGCCATCCACGTTAATTAGACCTTCCCCTTCCATCAGCCTGCCCTGTTTGCTTAGCCACGGTTCACAGCGCGAGGGAAACTGCGGGGGAAACGTGTTCTGGCTGCAAGGGAAGGCTTGCGGGCTGTCAGGCTGACAGCTCGCTGCTTTTGAACAGAAACGGTGCCGCCGCGTTGCCGGGAGGTCTTTTTTCTTCTTTTTGTCAGCAATTCTTCGGCCACACACCGAGTGCCTTTTGTGTGATAGAGTGACAGTGGCTGCGAGGCTCAAGAGCAAGTAAACTCTGACTTGCAGAATTCAAATCTCTCCTCTTCCTGCTCTAAATTTTCATTTTGCCCAGCCTCGCTTCGTTTCTCCTTTAAAAAGAAACAGCAAAGATACCCTTTCCCTTCCCTCCCCTTTGCTGCACGAGTGACCACAGCAAAGAGATAAAGGGAGAGCTGGCACTTACACTCCGGTCCCACTGTGCCCACCCCCATTGCCCACCGACCCCTCCACCGCTTCCCTGGAGACCCCCAATGCAACTGCTGGAGCTGAGTTCTCAGGAACAAAACCTTGGGGAATCCAAATCTCTGCCAGGTTCCCCAGAGCAGGCTGCTCCTCTTCCTCCATCTCCAAGGGCTTAGGCGTGATGCTGGTCCCCCTCTGCCACCGCAGAGCTTTACCCCGCCGGCGGACAGGAGCGTGCTGGCTCTGCTGAGCTGAAGGCACCACGTCTCCTTTGCCGGGGCTTTAATGAGTTGGTTGCCTGACAGCCCCCCCAGAAGCAAGGCTTGTGCAGAGCTCCCTGGCACCTTTACAGTTCAACACAAAGATGTTCTGGCATTTTGAACAGGTGGTGAGCGATCCCATAGATGTTGATAAGGCATATCGTCTGTCATATACTCCTTTTTTTTAAAAAAAATAAAATATATATATATATATATCATTTTGCACAACCAGTCTATGGAGAGCAGTTTTCATGCTAAAAACACAGAAGAGGCGCAACTGCACGAGCAAGCAAATACAAACTCGGGTGGTATTAAGGGTTGTTTTTTTTTCTCAATAAACTTTATCTGTTTCTTTTGTCAGATGTGAAATTCCATCTGTGCAATGTTTGGAAGGATTCCTGCAGTAAATATGCCCTGTAAATGGGGTTCACCCAGGGGTAATCAGGGCATATCTCAGATTCTCATGCCTGCTCAGTAACATCATTAGAAGAAATAATAAAAGCAACCCTTAATCTTCCAAGGAATGCAGTACTAGAGGCTTCTAAAGGGAACTCATTAAATCAATGCTAAGCTACTTGTCAATCCAGTAATGAGGTATGAGCTTCATTTTAACAGCACTTGCTGAGTTTGAAAGGGCTCAGCTCTGACTTACAACAGGCGTGCGGGGCATTGCGGAGTTGTGCAGCATCCTGTGATAGCACCAGTTGTGATCACAATTGTTCACAACTAATGTTGTGTTTCCACAGCATCATCCTGATGCACCATCCTTTCTATCAGTACAGCCGCTGGGCATGCTATGGACTTTGTCTCATCACTGAGGTAAATGCAGGGACACACCAGGCTCTGAGAGCCACAGGCCACCTCCCCTGGAACCTGCGCCTTGCAGATAAGCACTTGAAAGTGCTCTGCAGCAGGAGTGTTGAATTAAGCTAAGTAGGTTTGTGTGTCAGTGGGTCCCAAGGGGCACAGCAGGGAGGGCAAAGCGATGTGATGGTTGGAAGAGAGTTTGGGGCTTTGAAACTCTTCTCAGCAGCTGTCAAAACAAAGGTGACACCATCAGCAGGGGTTGAACGCAGGACTGTGTCTGAGGCAATCATGTCCCAGAGGACTGAGGCTGATGTCCATACCTTCAAGGCCAGTGCCATGAACACTCAGGAGTCCAGTAGCCTCCTGCAAGATAGTGGTGGAAGGCTGGGAGCAGAGGGGAACCCAGCGTGGTACTGCTGTGCATCGCTCCCACAGTGTGCTGAGGAAGCCTTAGCCCTCGCCTCTGTAACTTCCTTGGCTACTGCACTTTCCCCTCAGCCCCATTCTGCCTGCACAAACAAAGGCTCCTGGTTGTCACAGTTTGATCCCTTTCAGATGTATGGGCAGGCACAAAACAATCTTTACCAAAGCTGATGGCAGGGATGGGCTCTCCTTCAGTGGCTAGAGGTCACCGAGCAGTTCTTCATGCTGGGGCATCAAGGGCTCTGCTTTGGAAGGGACATAGAATCATGAAATCATAGAATCATCCTGGTTGGAAGGAACCTTGAAGATCATCAAGTCCAACCATAACCTAAATCCCCCTACCATAACATCATTTACCTGTTCAGTGCTTAAATCATGTCACTAAGCACGATATCTATATTTCTTTTAAACACTTCCAGGGATGGCAACTCCACCACCTCCCAGGGCAGCCTGTTCCACTGTCCAACCTTTGCTTCGGTAAAGAAATTCTTTCTAATATCCAGCCTAAACCTCCCCCGGTGCAGCTTCAGGCCCTTTCCTCTTGTCCTGTCATTATTCACTTGAGAGAAGAGGCCACCTCCCAACAGCCTCCTTTCAGGTAGTTGTAGAGAGCAACTCAGCCTCCTCTTCTTCAGACTAAACAATCCCAGTTCCTTCAGCCTCTCCTCATAGGACTTATTCTCCAGACCTTTCACCAGCTTTGTAGCCCTTCTCTGGACACGCTCCAGCAACTCAACATCCTTCTTGTCATGAGGGGCCCAGAACTGCTCACAGCACTCGAGGTGCAGCCTCACCAGTGCTGAGTGCAGGGGCATGATCACCTCTCCACTCCTGATGGCCACACTATTTCTGATGCAGGCCAGGATGCCATTTGCCTTCTTGGCCACCTGGGCACACTGCTGGCTCACGTTAAGTCGGCTGTCAACCGGCACCCCCAGATCCTCCTCCGCCACGGAGCTTTCCAACCACTCATCCCCAAGCCCGTAGCTTTGCATTGAGTTGTTGTGACCAAAGTGCAGAACCTGGCACTTGGCCTTGTTAAACCTCACACAATTGGCCTTGGGCCATCGATCCAGTCTGTCCAAGTCTCTGTGCAGAACCTTCCTACCCTCAAGCAGATCGACGCTTCCTCCCAGCTTAGTGTCATCTGCAAACTTACTTAGGAAGCACTCGTGAGATGTGTGACATGAGATGACCCACCCTCACCTAGCAGATACCAGCCACAGAAACCTTCCCCAGAAACCTGAGCTCGAGATCCCCAAAAGCATGGCTCTTGTGTCTACCAGAGGAAAGCTTCAGGTTGCTGGTAGCTGTGCCCAGGCCAAGGGGTCGGGGATGGGGTTGTCCCCTGGGGTGGCCACCTGCCGAGCTGGTGGAGCTGAGTGCAGGAGGTGGAGGGGCAGCCATGCTGGGGCTGCAGGAGAGGGAAGATTAAAGGCTTTGCAGTGTTACTGCCTGGTGCCAAACTGGAGCAAATCAGCTTGAAAGAGGCCACTTGTTCTCAGAGCTGAGTGAAGAAGGAAATTTCAGCATAATGTGCTTCCTACCCAGTGCCTACATATAGAGTATGTATGCCTGGGGAAGCAAGCACTGCTCAGTTTATTTATTTTTAAAGGATCCTCTTGCCCAGAGACACCCAGCAGTTCATTACCCACTTGCCTGGACGTGAATTCCCTCTGCGCTTTGCACGCGTGCCCAGGGCCCAGCACACGTGTGGAACATGTCCCTGTCCCACCCCTGCCACAGCCTGGTCTGCTGCCAGGAAAAGGGGAAGACAGCAGATTGAGGGGAAGCCTTGGCCATGTTTCATACAGCATAAGGTGATCTGGCAGCACCACTGTGGATGGGGATTTCACATTGTTCCTGGAGTGCCACTGGATGGGGTCATGCAGCCAAACCCCCAGCTTGCCAGTGGAGGTTTGTTGCACCAAAGCTAAGCCAGATCTGCAGTCCTATTTTCCTTCATGTTATTAACCCTTTGGCTGCACTTTAATAAAAATTCCTATTGAGTCTCTTTCCAATTAAAAATACACCAGGAAGAAAATATTCCCTGCCTCATGCCCATTTTTTTTCCCATGAAGAAACTTCTGAAAATGTTTTCTTTTGACCTTTGAGGTTTAAATGGTAGCAGAGCCAAACCAGCCAGTGGGCTTATTCCCAGGCATGTGGCTGAATGGCTCTGGTTTTCAAATATCACAGGGTAATGTTTTTGCTCACAGAGTTGTAAGGTGTTCCTCTGAGAAAAATGCTTAATCAGAGAGGATTTCTGTTTCCAGTGTCTTAATCAACCTCATATATGTAACAATGATGGAAAGTCAGAGTGGTACAGAGCCTGAACTAACCCAAAGAATGAAAAAGACCACCACCTTTGTCAAGGCTTCAAGGAAATCACTGTGTGGTATTTTCTTGCTCTTCAGAAAGCAAATAAAAAATTTTGGAGCAAGTTTACTGGTTTACTGAGTCATTCTGGTTGCCAAACAGAATTTTTTTTTCTTCTCATAGAAATTTATTGAGTTCAATTTTTCTGGGTATTTGCTGTACTGACCCATGGAGCAGGACACTAAGATGTCCGCAGCTATTTTTCCTCTTGGCCTGAGGTCCACAATGAGCAGAACAAAGCTAAGACCACATTTTGGTGCTGTGGTTATTGCACTGAAACGTCAGCGCACAGGAGCTGGGTCTGTCATGTGAGGTTTTAATTTTAATTAGAGCAACAGCAACTGTGGCATAAATGCCTAGACTCTAGCAAACCCAACAGGCTTTTCCAAAGCTTGCCACGCTATTTTTAACATGCCAAACTGGATTCAGATTAAAAGCAAAACACAGCACAAAAATAATAGCGTGATGATCAGTTCAAGGCAATTAAATATTTTTGCATCCCCGTGACTCCCAGCACAGCAGGGCAGGCATGCTCTGCGGTGCCTATGGACCCCATTCCCTGTCTGTTTGGACCAGGGATTAAGGGCAACACCCTTTTAGCTGCTGAGTGTCAGAGGGATGTGCAGAGGCAGGGTTTACAGGCAGTGGGGACATGGACACCTTGGCAGTCGCTCTGTTTGTGTGCCTGTTCTTCCCATGCATGGACAAGCCAATGCCAAAATCTGCTTTAGCACAGCAAGACATAAGTATGTTTTTGTGGGACCAAGGCCATTTTCTCAGTAAGGGCAGATCTCTGTGGGTGAGGGAGAGTGGAAAGGAGCACAGCCTGGGCCTGGCCAGTGGTCTTGGCTAACCTTGTCTCTCCAATTTCAGCTGGCCCTGGTGAATTCAAGGCATCTGCTAGATGTTCTTGTAAAGCAGCA
Source organism: Chaetura pelagica (assembly GCF_000747805.2). Classification (NCBI taxonomy): domain Eukaryota; kingdom Metazoa; phylum Chordata; class Aves; order Apodiformes; family Apodidae; genus Chaetura; species Chaetura pelagica. The sequence continues at coordinate 3,113,392 of NW_009951950.1, read as the reverse complement.
AGAAATGACTAGCGGGTTCCTAAAACTCCATGACATTACAGCACATAAACAATTTAGAGAGTAAAATGGCTTAAAACCATGCTGTTTAAAAAGTGCTTGAGACCTCTCTCTCTCCTACTCCCCCTTCTCCTTCCTCCCCAGTGAGGGCTCCTCAGTGCACTTAGGGGCCCAAATCATAATTCCAGCACAGGATTCCAGTGTAGCCCCATAATTCTTCTGTACCCATCATCCAGAAAATGTTGTTTACTGCTGTTTATCTTTCTGAAGTCACATGCAGTCTTATTATAGTTACCATAGTTTATACTCACATTAGCCAAGACAAAGTGTAGGTCTAACACTTTCTTGCTAGCCTTACCTACACATTTGGACAAGCCAACTGTAGCAACTTAAGCTACTCACATACAAACTCTTCAGGCTTAATACAAACAAAGCAAACCCATTTTCTTTCTGTCACTTTTCTAGTGAGCTTACTTCTACAGCTGCAAATTGGCCTTTCACTGGCCTCTCACCATGCCTGCTTTTCTTTACTCCGCTAACTGGGTTTACCCTTCTGACAGTCCTTTATTATCAGGAGTGTTGTAATGTCAGACATCGATTGTGTAACTAGTTTTGAAAAAAGAAGCATAGGTTCATCCACATTTAGTGAGGATGTGGTGCTAAAGCATCCTTATTATCCAGTTTACAAAACATTTCAAGCCTAATGCATTAATGTGCTACAGGGTTAATTGCACTTAGTACTCCATTAGCAGCACCTGTGTGCACTGTTTATGTTAAGAAAAGCCAGGGTACTGACATTCCTATTATTTGTCAAAGGTTTTATTACTTTTATGTTTGCTGCAGAAAATAAGAAACTTACTGAGAGGTCAGCCTCTCAAAATAATTCTTCCTGGTTATATTCTGCCATTAATTATTAGTACTGAAAGACTGAATATTAGCAATATGACTCGCAGCAGGTTGCACAAGGATCTCTTTAATGTAGTCTCACTTCTTTTATGAGCCCAAGTGACTCCAAGAAGTAATGCCAGCTTTCCTTGCTTGTAGTGAGAAAGACAACCTCTGCTACGCTGTCTCTATCAGTGCCCCTTGCCACCCCATCCCCTCCCTCCACCCATCACTTGTGTGAGTGTATCATAAGTGTTTTCTCTTCTTCGAAAAGAGAGAAAACAAAAAATTCTCTTTTCCCATCGTGCTCTGTTCAGCAATGTTATAAAGGATGAGGATTGCAACTTACCATACAGCCATGTGCCTCAGGATCCTGAAATGCAAACTTTGGAGGCTCCCATTTCTCATTTTAGGTTAACATGTATAATTAGGAAACCAATAGGATTCACCTCACAGAACTGTTAAACTGGAGCCATCTAAGTTAGTGATGCCTGCTCCAAGCTAGTCATGCAGTTTCCCCCGTGGTCCCTGGGGAGGTGGGTGGTATCTCCAGGGAATGATTCATCCCATCTGAAACTGGGTTTTGGAGACATGTGGGTTGATTTACTGTTTGGAAGTTGTCCTCTTTCTCTATTGGCAAGAGAGGGAGTCTAGCAGAGCAAGATGCATGAGATGCCAAACTTGTAGATGTTTGAAGTTTTGTCAAAGGAATGCCACCCATACATGTCACTGTCAGGTTGAAATGAATGCTGTCAAGCTGCATCACTGCCCCAAGGTAACTGTGAGTCAGCAGCACTGCAGAGCTCCAGCTATTGGAAGTAAAACATTAACCACACTCCTCATCCTCTAACTGAGAGATGTTTGAAGAGCCCAGGGGAGTTTTCATTTTTGCTCAGACTCTCAGCTGAGGACTCTGATGTTTTCTTCCCCACACACGCAAATATGCACTTATTTTCTGTTCTCTTACAGAAACTCCTACTGCATCAAACAGATGGCAAATCTGGCATGCTATTTTTAATACTGCCTAACATTTGGAACTCAGATAAATGGAGTAGTTTTCCAAATACCAGCTGTTAATTAGTGCAAGAAATGAAAAATAGACATAGTTTGGATATAGTTGGGCTCATGCTTGTATCTGAATACAAAGAATGAGAAACTTGGAAAATGTTTAGGTGTGGGATTTTAGGTAAGGCCTCTGCGGGATGTTGGGACCTCTGACTGGTATGTCATTTATTGCTGTTTTTTGAGGAAGACTTATTTGTTTACGTGTTTAGACATACGACTTCCTTCCAGTGATTTCTACAGAGTGGTCTCTAAAAGCTCAAGATCCTACTTCATTTTGATGTGGGTAACAAAGACAGCTGGAGAGACAGGGAAAATTTGCTTAATACTTCTGCCTTAGCAATTCAGAACTACTCTGTGAAAGGTGCTGCTTCAGAAGCAGCAAAAATTTTCACAGTACATGCAAGACACAGAGCTGAGTTTTACCAAACTGAGTTTTCACCTGACACAGTCCTTCAGTCTCATTAGTACAAGATTATCATTTTAGGTTGTTTCAACTATGCACTTTCAGCCCTGACACTGAACAATGCTTGCTAAGCAATGGTGAAAGACATCACCAAATGCTAAAACACAGCAGGCTGACACCAAAAAAAGGAAGTAGGACTGTAAACTGAGGATACACGTGCTTTGAAAATATTTCCACATTATTTATTTAGGAATTTTACTAGATTAAAAAAAACCCCAAAGGCTATTTAAATTCTTGGAAGAAAACCCAATTACCAAAAGTAGATCAGAACAGGATAACATTCTGGACAGAGTTTGCAGTTTACAGTGAGGATTAGCCATTCTGAGGATCAGATATAGAACTGGAATTGGATTTGTAGGATGTGTTTTTATCCTTCCTATCTGAAAGCAAAATACCATGTGATTAGTTGTAAGCTGGTAGGTTGCAGCATGTGTGCACAATAGTCCCTTAGTAAAATCTCCATCACATCCTTAATATTGAACTGCTTCTCTGAGTGGAAAAGCCAGCCAGAGTAGCAAAACTCTTCATCCCTACTCTTTCTGAGAAGGCTTTTAAAATCCTTGTCCTCAACCAGAGGTGGATACTATAGATTAAGAAACAGTTTAAAAAAATGCAGAACTGTCTCCAGGACAGAAACCAGACCAACATCAGTGAGCTCTGGGCCAGGAACAAGGCATCTTCATCGAGTCATGCTGTCCTATTTCACAGTCACTGCATACTTCATCAAAATATTATTTCCACTCCAAAAAGTCTCAGTTATTATTCATTCTGCCTTTCCCCCCTTTCCTTCATGTTACTTTCCAAGGCAGAGAGAGAGCATTCCCTACTTAAGTCAAATGGTTGCTTCTTGGTCTTGATGGAGACTCACTGAAACAATCAAACTAAGCATTCAGAGAGGCTGATTTTCCTGACTGACTTGTCATATTTTTTTCTACACATGGTAGAAGTTTTGCTAACAGTAACAAGGACAGAAATATGAAATAATGTTAACTTTTGAAGGCGGGGGGAATTAATTGTTTTCAGATGCTGCATCACTTTTGAGGAATACTTTATTTTCATCCTGGCACAAATCCAAGGGAAATGCAATTAACAGGGTTTATATGTGGCTGATTTTCTTCATGGCATTTATTCATCAATCTGCAAGCCGACGCAGAGGCCTCTGTTTCCTTTTTCCATGTGGTGTATCACCTCTGTGACTCTGATTGCACGATTTTGGCTCTGCCTTTGCTTTCAGAAATAACACTGGCAGCTGAGTGTCTTGTGTTGACCACACTTGCAGGAGAATCTCATACCACCAGAGCAATGTTGGAGACTCTGTGTCTACTCTTTCTCGTAGGAGGTATGTCAGGAGCTGAATCCCTGGTTCCAATAGGGCTCTGCTGACCTATGTGACTATGCCCTTTTTTTTACATGTATGATAGGGAAACCTATACATGTGTGATCTGAGCCCACTACCATAACTGTACAGACTGCTGTGTTCTCCTGCTTTTGGCCTGTGATATGCTCCACAGCAAGGTCACAGTCCTGCCCTAAGCAGTGATTTCTCCCAGAACCAGACGGTAATGCAAGGAGTGAGGTGCTGTGAGACACACCACAGCAGTGGCTTCCCACCCAGGCACAGGAACAGGGACTTAAGCAAGGTGGCAACTGCGGATCAGAGACAGCTGAGACAGGTGTGAAGGGAGATGAAGTCCCTCAGTGCTGGCTGTGGGTCTGGATCAGACCCACAAGCAGTGCCAGAAAATTATCATCATCAACACCCAGGCTGAACTGCAGTGGTTTCAAGACAACTGCCCAAGTATGGACACCTTCACAGGAATGGTGGTCACTTCTGCAACTAGTGTCAACAGGACTGCCTAAGCTCAAAGCTGCAGGTCAACCATCTTCCATGGTCACAGGAAAGACCATGTGTCCCAGCTGGCTCACGTATGGTTGCAATCCCAGTGTCACTATATTGCCTTCATGTTGCAAATGTCCCTACAATGATAATGGACTTTAGGCAAATAGGATTCCTATGCTGTGCTGGAGCCATCAATAGCATGCAGTACTGTCCTCCCATCTCTCCAAAATACATTCCAAACATACTCCATCAGCCCAACTGACATTGACTTTATTGGGAACATAAACCTGCAGACAATAACAGGAACAATTGCATATTGCTGGGAAATGTCTGAGGCTGGCTGCTTTGTTTTAGGACAGAAGGAAGTTGGTCAGAAAAGCTCAGCAGGTGTTGCAGTAGAACAAAACTTCAGTAGTGTATGTTCTTTGACTAAAAAAACCCAAACAACTGAGGACAACAATCCTGAGATGAGTACCAAAGTACGGTGAGTGATTCACAAATCCACTTTCAGCAAACTTAAGTTTGCTAAAAATGCCAAGTATGGAAAGCTAAAATATATGTGTAGGGATTGCTCGTGATCTAGTATCTACAGGCTTTGATTTGCTTCCCACTCTTTTACTATTATGTTGAGTAAAAGGAAGCATTAAAATTCATCCTTAATGCATTGAAAGCTCCTGCTGCTTTCTATGAGTCAGGCCAGCTTTCTTACCCTGAATGGTTTTTATTTTTTAAATTTTTTTTAATCTTTTCCTTTCTTATCTGTCCTGGTCAATAATAATTGATTTCCATAATAAGAAACCTCAATACCTGAAATAACATTCCTGGCACATCACAGGCCTTTACCCTCTGTTCAACCGCAATTAGTATCATCTCCTCAGTTACTGCATGTACCACTTGTTGTACCCTCCAATACTCTTTCATCTAATTTTAGCAGCTATCACTCTGGTAGCATAGCCCGGTGCTGTGGTAGGAGCAGGGTTTCAGCCCTATCTGAACTCAACTGGCTACGTTTTATTACTTAGATTGCTGTGGTATTTAATAACCAAGGGTCAATCACTGGGCAAAGGAGGCTTTCCGAACACACCGGGCATGAATCCCACCCCTTCTTCCGGTAGCAGCTGCTGACTACCTGAGCAATCAAGAGTCTTGGTGTTTTATAAAGTAAAGATATAGCCTGGTGTAATCTCATCTGGCTTGGAAAATGGGGAATATGGGTGTGCACGCATGTATGGGTCACAGCCACCTCTTGAGGTGACCAGTATCGCTGTGTACTGCAAAAACCCTGGCACTTCACTCAAGAGTAAGAGGGCTCCTCACCACCAGTGAAAAGTGAGGTCTGAAACCTTGCTTCAGCATCAGCTGGAGTGTTGTTGGCATGTTTCAGCCCAGGCACAACAGGACTCAGCCAGGCTAGCTACCTTTAGCTGTTTTGTCCTGACTCCTCCAACACTCCAGAATTGCAATGTTCCCTCCCTGGAAGTGTTCAAGGTCAGGCTGGATGGGGTTTTGAGCAACCTGGTCTAGTGGGAGGTGTCCCTGCCCCTGCAGGGGGGGTGGAAGTAGATGATCTTCATGGCCCCTTCCAACCCAAACCATTCTGTGATTCCATGATTAGCAGCTCCTCGCTGGCAGAGCAGCCCATTGCCTCTCCCATGGCCTCGCCAGTGCTTGAGGCAGAGGTCTGAGTTGACACCACATGATACCTCCAAGTGAGAGATTTCCCCTGGTGTCTCTGAAAGGCACCTTAGAAAGCCTTTTCTAAGTAATATGGGAACCATGTTACTGCAACACTATTATACTTTAGGAATTAAAGCACTTGAAGGCCAAGACTTTTGGAGTGAGGCTGCAGGCTTAATTAACTCCTGGAACCTACACATTTCAGAAGAGTCTTTAATTAGTTGATGAAACACTGTTTTTGCAGCGTGTTCCTCACCTTGCAGAACACATGGGGCCTACTCGAGTGGCCAGATCAATGCAGGGCAGCAGCAGCCCCCACTGCCTGCAGCCTCTACTGCCCACAGCCCCTGCCTCCTCCTGGCAGCACAAGGCAAGGTTGCAGAAATATGCAGGAACAAACTATTGGAAGGCCGTCCCGTGTGATATGCTCCTCATTTTCTGGGTCACCAGCCTCAAGGCTGAACTGCAGGCATGCAACATCCCCTGTGGCCATGATGAACAGCAATAGAAACTTTGCCTGAGAATATGGGATGATGCAGGTGGTTTTGGGGGTGGAAAATGGCATTCCTACTGAGGCACACACAAGGAGAAGAGACTTTTCCCTTGATCTCACTCTGCCTCACACCTCATCAGCAAAACATCACTTTTGTGCTCCTCCTGAGCTTTGCCACTAAGTCCCCAGACGTCCCGTTGCATCCCAAACCCAGAGGCTCTGTGACTATGTTTTTGTTCTTCAGAGGTTTTATTTCCACAGCAGTTCCAAAGCCTCTGCCACAGTCAATCAAAGGCACTCAGAGAGGCTTCCTGCCCCACACCCTGGCTGCAGAAGAGCTTCTCAACCAGGGATCACCATCATCCATGTGCCCTGATGGATGTGAGAGCTTTGGGGAAAATCGTGGTGTGGGATCATGTTACTGAAGTCTACATCATAACAGGGGTCAAGGGCATGTGGTGCTCCCAGACCCACTGCTCCAACAGTCTTCTCCACAGGGAGGCTGCCTGGCATGTGTGGAAAGGCAGGAGGATGAAGGGCATTTGAAGGGTGTGAGAAGGTAACAGCGGCAAATTTTGTCTAGGTCAGAACTCTGACCTAGCAACAGGAATGGTACGGCCTGATAGACTGTAGGAAACTTGGCACAACCTGGGGGAGGAAAAAATCCTGTTTCGTATAAAGCTAGCTTAAGCTGGTGTAGTTCAAAAAGCAGAGCTCTTTTACACCATCCAAGGACTTCCTCAAATCTAGACTGTTTTCTTCCTAGATCTGGGCTCCTACATCCTGAAATTTGCACTTGTTATCATCCTGCAGCAATACTGCATTATGAGATACCTTTTGCTCTCTGTTCACATACATTATTACTCTGCTTCTGAACAGCACAATTAGGTCTCCAGAGCTTACTGGCTTTATAAAAAAAAAGCACACATCTAAGCAGGGGTAGAGAAATATTCCAGCTCACAAGTCAAATCAGATAATTGAAGCAGTAGGATGAGCCTTAAAATTAGGCCAGTTCATGCCTGAATAGAGTTCACATCTCACTAGGAACTAACTTTCCTTTCTCTTCTTTGTCTTCCTTCCTTTTTTCCCCTGCTGCTGTTTGGTTTGGAAGGTGATCTTTAGTAAATATTGCAACTCCAAAGATATCATGGACCTCTTCTGCATTGCAACAGGGCTACCGAGGTAGGTCTCTCTTTTCATTTGCAACATTAATTCCATTTTTGTTCCTTTACCTCTGGGGGTAATTTAAAGACAGCCCCCAGGTTATTAATTTACCTGCTATTCAGGCTTCTGTTTCATTCCAGTCTACTGGAAGAAGAAACTGGGGCAACCCAGATAGCACCAGCTGGAAAAGTGCACCAAGCTCTAGCAGGTGTTGAGCGATTTCCGTGACAGCTGCACCTGAAGAACAGAGTGAAATAGAGTAGAACAGAACATACAGTCTAAAAAAGTAAAAGTGCAAAAGCCCAACCCTGAGTGCACACAGGTTATGTGCAGCTACCAGTTATGCCTCAGCATTACATTTTTTCCCCTATGAAGTGAAACGCAACCATACATTTAAAACCTGTTTTTCAGGGAAAAATTTGGGGCCAATGAGAAGCATTGCTAGTAGCTGATAAGCTTTCTGTTTAGATACAGTACGAACTAATCCCAAGTATGAGTCAGTCAAGCACAAAGTATCCCAGCTGAACCATTTTATTCAACATAAATATCCCCCAATCCATTGCTCAGGCCAATTATTTCCTAATTTATGTTGTTTTGTGAAGTCCATGCATATCTCCTGCTGTCATTTTCTGTAGGGTTTGTTTCTCTTACTCAGAACAGCATCCAACTTAAAGCTCTCTGTCAGCAGGGAGCCAGAATCAGGTGTAGGTGTGCATCGAGGTGGGAGAGACCTGTGTGTGGTGGAGGGTTGCATTGTGTAGCACCCAGATGCTTCTGCACCATCTGTCCAGGGGGGTGGTGCAGGGATAGGGAAGCCTCTTAGTCACATCTAGAAGGGGGCATCTGCTGTCTGCATACAGGCTTTGCATTAAGCCATAGTCTTTACCTTTGTACCCACAGGTCTACAATGCAGAAATAGCACAGGGGGGGAAAAAAGCCAATCCTTTAATCATGGATTTATTGCATGACTCCAGCTCTGGGGACTGAAAGATAAAATTGTCTATATTGACTCAGAATTCCCATAAGCCACTGGACAGAATGAATGCTCTTTGCCATGCATCCTGCCTTTTTCCTTCTATTACACATTAGAGAGGTTAATAACTCTAATTTTCCTATCATATCAAATAATTCCACTCCATCATCCAGAAGACTTTGGTTAACAGTTTTAGTGGTTCATGATCAGGGTGTTCACTGCCTATTTGGCATTATATTTTTAACAGAAGAATTTCAAAGGAGTGTGCATTTCAACCAGGCTCCTGGAGCTGAAGCAAAATTCCAAGGTTTACATCAGAGCCTATGACATTACACTTAGCACAGGATTTAAAAAAATACACACAAATCCCCCCCCTCCCCCCCAAAAAAAATCCAAAAACCCAAAAGAACAAAAAAAAACCCCACAAACAAAACTCCAAACAAAGCAACCAAACAAAAAAACCCAAACAAAATAACTATCTCAAAACACCACCCAAAAAACCACCCCATAGTCAGCAAGACATTTGTTTTGCTTGTTTTGGTAAAGGAGTAGCTAGACTGTTTTGAAACATTCATGGCACTGGTAGTCATTTGTGTAGCCTGAGTCAACATGTGGATGCTGAGTCCATGTATCACAAAACGTAACTTCCGAATAGAAATTATTAGTTGATGAGCCAGCAGAATACATGAGTTAGCAGGGAGCAAAGTCTGCTCCACGATCAAAGATGATCATCACACACAATGTTTTCCCAGAAACATCTCTGGTAATTGAAATGGGTGAAGCATCAGTTCTGCCCCATCCTGTGCTTTGACCCTTTCTGCACCAGGGTAAAAGGGGTCTGAGCCAGTGCCAGGCCAGCCCCAGAGAGCTGCAGGAGGGAAGATGGCTAGGCACCATGTACAGCAGCACTGAATTTCAGCCAGCATTTCTAGGTCAAGTAAACCCCTTTGGAACATGATTTTCAGGAACACAACCATCTCCCTTCTGACGGCAGACAATTGCATGGTATCCATTGATCCGACAATGCCTGCAAACTCAGAGAGGTAAGCCTTGATGCAACCTGATCTTAAAAAACAGTGTCAAGCACAAGGGAAGGGGGTGGTGTTCGCCTGCAGATGCCTTTTGTGTGCAGTGGGATGAGAGCAACTCCCCGAAGGGAGGGGGATGACAGCAAGAATTGCATGCTGGCTTATAACACTAATAATGCCTGCTGGCTTTGAAGATTTTTGACTTGTTATTAACGTAGGCGTAATTGTCTGAAGAAAAAATACCGCTTTTAAGTGTTTAATGTAGAACATCTGCTCCCATCCCACCTTGTTTGCTGTCAAATATGAAATAAAAACCGCTGAGTGTTGTTAACATCAACCCTCCCTGACTCCTTCCAGGTCTCCATACAAAGTGATACCTGTTGCAACAGGGCAGCTCTCAGGTAAAATGACCTTTCTGAACTGAATTTACTGAAGCTCAATTTGCGAACATTTGCACATGGAAATTATGTGGCTATGATGCAAGAAAGAAGGATGACAGCGTCGTGGTTGTAGCTATGGCAGAGTAAGAAGTGTTTGATCACAGTATTCTGGGAGAAAGCAAAAAAAAAAAATGTCCCCAGATTTTGAAGTATTTGAGGGTGAGGTGAAATGGCTGCGGTCCAGGGGACTTGCACAGTCCTTAGCTCTGTTCTGACTCAGCACCACTGATGTCCTGGGGAAAGTCTCGCATGGAGCAGTGATTTTTTTCAGGCAACACAGATGATGTTTGAAAGCCTGTCCTGCAGTGTTTTGATAAACTTGTGCATTTCATAGCAAAGCTCTGCTGGAAAGCTGAGCACAACACTTGTACCCCGTGTTATTTCCAAATGGCTGCAGAGAGAGCATAATTTCTGTTGTGGGCATGGTAGCTCTAAGTGTAATAAATATTTAAATACACCTGCCAAGATTAAAGAAGGATGAACGGACACATCTGGAGCACATTCCTCAGCACGCTGTGCTGCTGTGCTCCACATGCAAGACTGAAGGGGCACTTCTACCAGTTCTCTTTGCCGACCACTGTTACGCTCAGGCCAGTAGCTCCCAAGACACTGGAGCAGAGCATCTTCTTGAGGCATTTCCTGCAGCGTGTCTGGCCCAGGGTCGCTTTTATCTGTGCAACTGCAGCATCTCCTGCCACCAGTACTGAGGCTGCCTGTATCTCCTGTACACTCTGGAGCTTTAGGTTGGCCACTGAAGCAAGGGCTGCAGGGGAGTAGGAGATGCCAGCTGGGGACATAGTTTGGAGCAGTTAAATGAGAAGATAGGAGAGACAAGGGGCTAGAGGTTAAGATTTTCTTGGAAATGTTGACTGCACAGAAGGAACAGAAATGAGCCAGGTGGAGCTGGAAAAAGTAGTTGTCAGGAGTGAGTGAGGCTCTTGAGTTAGAGGGCAAGACAGTTTTTCTGGTCCCATCTCATCTTCTGGATAATGTTAATTGCAGGGGCCACCTCTTCTTGGTTAGGCTCCCCTGTTAAACAAGAAGACATTGTCTCACAGCATTGCCTTTTTTTTCAGATGGGCAGGTGGAGGGAACCAAAGCTACTCTCTGAGGTACTCATGTCTGCTGCAGCAGAACCATCTGTAGGAAAAGGGCACAGCAAGTCAGTCTAGGAGGATGGGAGTGAGTGAGACGGGGACAATGATACAACAGTGAGGAGCTTGTCCATGCAGAGAGCAAAGGGGAACAGAGAGCAGAAAGAACAAACAAGCCAAGAAACTGGGAAGAACTTTATCACAGCAAGATTTGTTACAAGCTATAAACAGGTGCCCTGTCAGTGATTGCCACTGTTGCCAGAAGGAGGTAGTCAAAGCTGAGGGACAAGGCGACTGCTAAGGGAAAAGAAGCTCTCTCCTAAACCATTTCCTTATTGTAACAAACTCTGCTGGAACAGCACCACTCTTCTGGTCCAGGAGTACACTATTTGCATTATCAGATGAGAAAAGGTGAGGCATTAACCAGAGAGCGTGTGCACCAGCTGGCATGGGTAACAAATAGCCATTTGCCCCAGGAGGAAGAAAGACCATCCAACAGAGCTGGCCAACCTCTGCTGGGGAATGCCACTGTGTTATACCATCTGGGAAACTGGTCAAAGGGATTTCTAGAACATCTGCCTTTTTTTTCTTCCCCCCCCCCCCCCCCCAACATGAAGCTAACCGTATATTTTTATAAGACCATGTGTGACTTTTTGCACTCTCCCAGGGCCTTCATTTTTCACCCCAGCTGACAGCACGCGGCTGTGCTTTATGCAGAGCACGGCTCACTGTGTCAGCAAGGACTCTCTTCTCTCCCTGCATTTTATAAAACAAGGATTTCCAAAGATCTGCTCTGAAAAGAACAAGAAAACTTCTGGCGGTACGTTGCCAAAACATAGGACACAGTCTGCTATGGAAAGAGGAGGAAAGTTGAACTGAGTGTGATGAAACTAATGTTCCTTGGTATCTGTTTCTCTTTCGCATGGATTGCCATTAATCTTAAGCATTCCTGACATTTTGCTGAGAGTAGGAAGAATAAACAGAGTGAGAAATTGTTCCTCTTCATTAAAAGAAAAAAACAGCTCTGTTCCAGTCTTCACTTCTTAAACAACTGTGCCTTCGTGACTCTGCTTCCCAAAGCAACTCATCCAAACACATGCCAAAAAAGGGGTCACCCGAGTTTTCACAGCAGTAGGAAGTAATGCACCTCTTTCAACAGTATCCCAGGCAGCTGGAAAAGAGTGAAGCACTCTTCAGTGGAACAAAGACTGTAAAAGGTGAGACTGGAAAATAAGATCCTTTGGGAGGAAAATATAAGCAGTGGCTTTTATCCAGTAGAGGAGATATCCACTGGAGTCCTGCTAAGAAACCATTCTTCATTTCCTGGCCGTAGTCATGGGAGAGGGTTGGAATTAAGAAAATTATTGTTCCAGTGAGTGTCCATTGGCTGCAGCAGCGATCGCCGCGTCACCACGGGGTCAGCTGTCTGCAAGGCCAAGGCAGGGGCCCAGCTGGCCAGCTCTGAGCCTGCAGGGCCCTTGCATCACGTGCTGCCCCTCATCCCACAGCCCCCGACTAGACGACACATGGCTATCTAAGCACAGCATCAAACCCCCAGTGCCAAACCCTTCCTTCTCTCTGGGGTGCTTAAACTGCCAAGCCCACCTTTCTCTCCTGGAAAGGCTCTGGTCTGTGGCTTCACAGTGGAACAGGCTCAAAACTCACACGGCTGCATTGTAGCTGCAGTTAGTGAGGTCCAGGCACTCTGCAATATTGCTGGAGAAGCCAATTAAACGAACAAATCCAACTAGCAGCACACTATTGAGAAATAAATTTGAAGTCTGTTAAGTTTCTGATAGTACAGAGAAAGGAGCTACTGTGGAGCTCAAGTTAGCCCAATCCATTGTGGTCCTAAATTTTGGGGAAAACTTGCACAGAGGCTTTTCTACCACTCCAGGGTTCGAGCAGCAAAGCACTCAAGTGACTCGATGAGTCCTTAAAGATCTCAGCAGGGATGTGACATGAAAGAGCATGGCATGTGCCGAGCTCAGCACCAACTCTCTCTGCACCTCTGTCTCTAGCTTGTCCTGGTGGTTCAATGCAAGCATCCCTGTGGAAATGGGTGAAGAAACCCAAAGAGAGTAGGGCCTGACTGGGATGGAGGCCAGCATGCAGGGAGAGCTTTCCACCTGCCACTCCTTGCTCAGAAGCCTCAGTGCTGGGGAACTCCAACAGAGCTAGAACTGCTTGGCCAGGCTGAGACTGTGGGCAGCGTCTTCACCTCCCAACTAACTTTCCATCTTGTTATTTGCTTTTTCAACTAACAAGCTATCTAGCACTTGCACAGAGGAAAACCCACAGTCTCTATCCAGGATAAGAGCTTGCAGTGGGAGAGCTAGCTCAGCCAAGACCTGTGCAGCTCCCTGCTAGAAGGCCCACATCTGAAACGGTGTTAGCCCTGCCTTGCCCAACACTGCCCACTTAAGAGATGTACAGCTGTACAGAGGTCTCTGGGAACTGCTTGTTTTCCTCTAAATTATTAAATACACAAGCTCTTGTGCAGATTGCTATTGGTAAAGCGACAGAAGCTTGTCACAATGTCTAGATCTTCTTATTCTGGGATCTCTCTCTTCTTCTTTTGGAGGCATATTCATGCTCACAGCTCAGGTAAGAGGGAAAAGGCAGAGACTGAGAAAAAACCAAAACCCTCCTGCCTGCTGCTCCTTACAAGCATCTCATATGGATGTGTGCATCGGGATGGGGCCAACTGCTTCAAAATCACTCATCACAATCATCAGGGACTTGCATGCAGTAGCCTAAATTAACCTGAGCTTTTAAGAGAATTTGGCGCTCGCTATGACATGATTCACAGACGTAGGCTTGGAGTTGAAGCACAACCCTTCCTGAGGCTCTTGTCCACCTGGATGTTTGTTTTTTAAATTCCTCTGACTGCCCAGATCCAAACAAACTGTAGAAAGGGAAATACAGACAGGAGCCCGAGCCAGAGTCTCAGGCACACGTGAGAAACAGACCATGTGGCAGGAATTCGCCAGCTTGATGCTGCCAGGAAAAGGCAGACACCCACGTTCTCCCAGCCTTGCTTGGCCACAGCAGAAAAGACTGGGAAAAAAACAGTCAACCAACCCCCACAACCCTCCTTGCACCTCACTGAGGCTGGCAGGATGGTGGGGGGAGCTGGGGAGGGCAGGAAGATGGAGCTGGCTCCCCAACCATGACCCCAGCATGCAACCCAGGAGAGGAACAGTCAATGCCAAGCAAGGCACTGTGAAGCACAGGGTGCAATGCCAGTGGGTTATAAGCCATCTGTGTCCATGCACATGTAACCTGAGCTGCTCCAGCCTGTACCCAGTCCCTGTTTGGCAGGGAAGGTCCGTACTCACTGCCAGCCCTCCGACCTGACCTCCACAGGAGCCGCAGGAAGAAGGGCTGCAGCCACATTCCCCCACACCTGCTCTCTGCCCAGACCTGCAGGCTGCTGGAAGGGAGGGCAAAATGGATCCTTGCTCGGTGATGCTCTTGCCAAGCTCCCTGCTGATCCCAGCAGGGGCCAGCAGGCGAGGAGCTGAAATCCCCCTGCCTGCTGTGAGCATGGGAATGAGCCATGGGAAGCTCCAGGAGGCCTGTCCCCTACCTGGCCATTATACTATTGCAGCGTCTTCTGGAGGGAGGCAGAGGGGCTGTGTTTCTAATTTTCACCTAAAATGCCCTGCGTGTTGTGCAAAAATCTGACTTGCCAGATGCCTGCATTTGCACACCTTGCACGTTCAGGGTGCCAGCAGGGCGGGGGCAGCTGAGAAGGGAGTTGCTGTTGGGTTTGGGGTTACCCGGCAGGAGCCGGTGACCCTCGGCAAGGTGCACAGATTGCGCCTGCCCGGGCAGTAGGTTTTCCTTTTCACAGGGGCCATTGCCACAAAACGAATGAAGCAACTGAAGGAAAATGTAGCTGCACGCACGTGGGGTGTCAGCCCTGCCCAGAGCTATAAAATAGAGAAGACAGAGGGTAATAAGTGGAGTAAAAGGACACCTAACCTGCCTGTTTTTCAAAGGAGTGGGCAAGCGAGACTACATTATGTTGGCACGATGTCTCCATTTCTTCAGAATCAGGGGTTACCAGAGGTCTTTCCCTCAGAAAGGAACAGGGCAAATAAATGGATCTTTGTCTCTTTAAGATGAGACGAACTGCCACTCTTAGTCATATATCTTTACTGCACCCTAGGGTTATAAAAACATACATCTTCGTTTTGAAAGTCTTTTATTACATCCATAAACATCAGATTGCAGCTGACTGTTCCCTGGATGAGAATGTTCTAATACTGCAAGTGAGTTTTGACAGGGGGAGGGAGTGAAAGTAAGATATTTATTATTTTTTTTACTGGAACAGTGTTTGTAGGGAACTTGTCAGTCTCTGGCATGCTACGGCCACTGTCAGAGAGCTGAGCTGCACCGAAGTGAGCGGACACGGGTTTCTCTACTTGTTCTCACTGTTGGACTCGGGTGCCAGCCCAGGTGCTGCATACGGTAAGCTCCCCTCCTGTCTCACACAGGGCTCAGCATTTGCTTTGTTCCAGCACTTGGGTTTTCAAGTGGGTTTAGTAAGAATACTGAAAAATGAGTCTTTGTGGAAAGAACTAATCTCGTCATTTGCTCTGCTGGCCACACCGCTGGGAGTTAGATTGCAAGGGAGGAGGGGGAAAGAAAGAAGAAGAAGAAAAATGAAAAAGAAGGAATTAGATCTGGAACTTTCAGAGCACAGAGTGCTTGCTCCCGTTTAGAGACACTGGGGTAACAGACAAATTGTTTTGACCAGAAAAGTGAATGCTCTTGACAAGTGCTTCTGACATCTCTAATACCTGAGGAATTGCAAATCCTTTCAACAGGTAAAAGAGCTATTATTTAGAAATATGCTGTAAATGCTGGGCTGTATTTCTGTCTGATGTGTTTCACTTGGAGGGTTGCACTCAGGAGGCATCGTGTTCCCTCAGGCAAAAGCAAGAAGTAACTTCAGAAATGCCATGTATTTCTACATAGGGTATAAATGGGTGTTCTGTAAGCTGCAGTGTGTATATGAGAGCATGCAATGTTTCTGCTCCTTGGGCATGAGAAAATGAGAATACATCCACATTGCAAGCATCAGAACAAATGCAGCATGATGTAGCTTAAATTAGCTGGTGAGGGAAAGTGGGAGAGACCTCGAAACAGCAACACAGAGCTCAGCAAAGGGGATTTATGCTTCCCCTCTCTGTGTGAACGCAGTGTGGACAGACTGAAAGATGGGAAAACATTGTTATCATTCTTCTACTTTGTTCCTAAAGTGTACTGTCCCTTGAAATCTGTGGTCTTGTTTTAAGGACTGGTTTGCTTTTCACTGTGTTAGTGATTACAACCCTGTGATGGTCTCAGAAAGGGGCTGGGGCTTCACCGGGCTGGCTTTAACACGCCAGCTGAAATGCCCAAGCACTGGAGCTGGTGGTGGGAGACAGGGAGCTACTGGCACGAGTGCTCCCAGGGAAACCACTGCCGCACCAGGTCAGGCAGCAATGGGATCCCCACGGGATCCCTGCAGCCACTCTGTCCAAGTTTTGGTCTCAAGGAAGAAGGGGTTGGTAAACTTGTGCCCTGCTGTGTTCATCCCATGAACCAGGAAGGGCAGACCTCATTCTGCAAGGACAGTCCCTTTGGCATCTGACGTTTGCCTGAAGTTTATGCAGAGCAGTGCGATTCATATGAATTTGCACCAAAAAAATGGTCCCCAGGATAATGTTCCAATGTAAGGCTGAAAGGCAAACTATGTTTTCTTGTGCTCATAAGCTGTTGCACTCTTCATGGGCACTCTGGCAGTGTGCTGATGATGTAGAGGTGGTCCTTGTGAACCAGATCTTTCAAAAGCAGATGGCAAATCTGGGTGCTCCACCCAAGAAATAGGAAAGAGATCTTCTTTCCAGAGGGTACTACCTTAAAACAAGTCACTTCTCAGAGACCCAGCACCCCCCCGAAAAAAACCCCTCTGAAAAACCTTAACTGCAATCTGCAGGCAGAGGAAGGCATGTGAGATGAGGAGTCATCCCTAAATGCTGTCATGAACGACTTCTTGGCTAAATGCCTCACCATCAGAGCTGATATTCTGGGCATGTCACTTTGCAGGGGGTTAGAGGGTATCTTCTTTCCTCTGTCATTTTCTGTTAAATCTCCCTTCTATTTCTTTCAGAGAAAGAAGAATTGTTCCAGAATTTACTGGGGCAGATTGCTGAGCAGTTTTCAAGGTAAGAAGCTGAACATCATTATTAATTTAAAATGCTATTTCTTATATCAGCATGAAGCAAAATTTTCACAGGAGGCAGAGGGGCGTTTAAGATCTCTTTCAAATCCCACTCTTCCTGCCAAATTGAAGCCTGGTACAAATGCTACATTAACAATGTGTTAACAACACATGTTGTTACCCACGTCCTGTTGACAACAATACAGTGGCTTAAACCAAAAGCGATTTTGTTGATTATCTTTGCTTTAAAAAGCAGATCAGGCAGCAAATATAAATGTTCTTATTGTGCTCCTGCCCTCTTAGGAAGCAAAATAAATGCTTCTTCATTGAACAGCCAAATAATTGGATTTGTTTCATTTTTCCCTTTGTCACCCAAGCATGTCTCACTTCCGAGAGGGTTTCTCAACACCTGTACAGCTGCTTAGCTTGTTCTGGCTGGTTTCAGTAAGACAGATTAATCCCATCACAGCTCAACAAATCACCAGCATAACTCAAAAGGAGGAGGGCTTCAGAGTGTGCAGATGCCGAGATGAGGCTGTTAGGTGAAGCATTATCAATTTAAGTCTGCTTCCCTGGGGGGTACAATAACAAGTCACTGCCAAGAGAGGGGGTGATGAAGTGTTGCAGAGCCACAATACATTCCCAGGGTCATAACAAAATCATTTGTTGTTAATTATTCTGAACGTTAAACTCGTGTGTATTTTCTGCCAAAATTATAGCATTTCCATGGAAATTGTTCTTTTCCTTATGGCAAACACAGTAGAACAGATCAATCCTCTGAAAAATATAGACTTTTGTAGCAAAAGTCCTTTGTACCTAGGGTAGGCACAGCACTAAATGTATAATATTAATACATGAGGGTTTTCTTTTCAGGGTTTTTAAAATCAGTGAGCTGAAAACGGAAGTAGCTAATCACTTGGCAATGCTGGAGAAAAAGGTTGAATGTGAGTGTCCCTTTCTTCGTATCACAGTGGGAACTGGTGTCTCAGAACCCTCTCCCTGGCCTCCCAACCCTCATTGCTTCCCCTACTCTACCCCGCTTCTCACAGCCCCTCCGCTTTCTCCAATGGCTCGCAATTTGGGTGTCCTTGAGCCCAGAAGTCCACTGACCTGCCTGGGATGAGGCATGGGGAAGGTGGGAGGTCATGGTGGCACCTGTTGGACGGTCAAGGTCAGGGAGGGATGTCTGGTGTTGTGGGCACCTGCAGCATCCCCCAGGCCCCCAAACTCAGGGGCCATAGAGCCCCTTGCTGAGCTTTGGGCCCAGGGCTACATCCTCCTGCTACCACAGGGTCTCCACCTCCCCATGCCCCAGCTCCAAGCCCCTCAGCCTGCCCTCCCAGGCCCTGCCATTTCCCGTTCCCTTTCCCTCCCATCTCCCCTGCATCCAGACGAGACCCCCGGCACCCGCTGCACCCGCAGCACAACCACAGGGCAGAGGCCGAAGCATCCATGAGCAGGCAGCTTAGCATGGGCTGCAGAGCAGCCTGAGGGAACCTCTCACTACCTCCTGAGGCAGTGGGCTGCAAACATCAGGGTTCACCTCTCAATGGCCATGTTGCCTGGCAGAGTACTTGGCAGTGCCCGTTTCTTCACTTGCTCAGTGTGCAGCACAAGCATATTCAGTTACTGTGCAACGACCAACTCCATGGGGTCAGAGAGCTCCTTTTTGTGTCTTGGTGGCAGTATTTTTTTTTGGTCCCATGCAGCATCTGATTTGTTGTTTTTCAGTATATTATGCAGAACACAGGTCCCAAGGAAGAGGTGTGAATAAGGCAATGGCACCCATCACCTTTCTGACACCAAAGGCCTCATCCCTGCTGATATATGGCATTTCAGTCAGGAGTGGGCAGAGACTTCTCCAGCACTACAGATGCAGAGAGAACTTTCTCACTAGAGCTAGCTGGGGGAAAAAAAAAAAGGGAAAAAAAAAAGTTTCTGCTTCATGGAAGAAGTTGTTTGCTTGAAATTTCCCCCGACCAGAAGCTACCTTGACCCTGCAGCTGCTGAGTGAGACTGATGCCTTTGTCAGCTGGGAGGGAAAAAAATGTCCTTATTCAAACAGCAGCTGCAGAGGAACCTCTCACGGAGCCCCCCCCAGCCACAGCCTTCTGGTGTGGTGGGAGCCCTCCAGTGACATCCATGGAGGGGGGAACCTGCAGCATGTCTACCCCCTGCACAGCCCTCTGCAAGGAGCCTAAGTAGCAATCCCTCCCAGTCTTCTTGGCTGCAGTTTACCCAAGGCTCTACTAATTTATTCTTTTGTCTGAAAGAAAGAAAAAAAGGTGGGTGGGGGGGGAAATTACCTCAGTCCCTGTGCATTTTCTGTGAAACTTCTGACCAACTCCAGTCCCCAGTGCTAAATGCCACAGATGGGAGCAACTGAGGCAAACATTCCTGTGGGTCTTCCTTGGCAGCCCAGGTGAGCAACTCCCCCAGCCAGCTAGCAGGTGGGTTTGGCCACTGGCTCTCCCCAGCGACCCCCCGGGACCCTCAGCTGCACCCTGCACATACGCTGCCTTTCAGCATCAGCAGCCTGAGGTAGTGGAGAGAGATCATGGAGGTCTGCACAGGGCTGCCAGCGGGAAGAGCTGTGCGCTTGCACCCTCTGGCACTTCATTGCTGGTGTAG
>NW_009951950.1:3030052-3092125 GCF_000747805.2 Chaetura pelagica | reverse complement strand
TAGGGAACAAGCCCACCCAGAGCTGCTGTGTCTTGGAGGTGAACTGAATGTGCTGGAGCCCAGACAAGGCTTCCATCTGTAAGTGGGTCTCACTGCTGATGGAAAAAGCAGCGGATGTAGCAACCTGCTGCCATCCTGCCTGGGCGCTCTCCATCCCGTCTCCAGCAGCCTCAGCCTGTGGGAAGGAGCTCCCTGGATTGCCTGACTACAAGTTCACCTATCTGCTCCAAATTGGACTTCCAGAATTTGCAACAGAGCCAAATCTGCAGCATTTTTAAATGATTCCAGGTTTTCATGTTTAAAAAGTGAAACAGAGAGAAGGGGAGTGTCCAGCCTCCATACTTGAGCTGGGCTCCCAGAGGCTGCTTTAAGAGCTGAGTTTCAGTGTTGGATTCAGCCCAAGGACTTCTTTAGACAGCACAGGGTCTTTTCAGAAGATATTTCTTGCTGCAGAATAATATAATGGACTCTGAATCACTTTATGACAAGGCCATTTATCTTTTGCAAGCCAAATGAGAAAAGAATTGTACTTTTATTTTACCTTTTCTCCTACCTTCTTTGGAGATCCCTTTTCCACCGCTTTCACATGCAATCTCCAGGATTTCTTACCCAGAGGGGATGTGTGTGTGGGGATAAGTGCTCATGACAGCACTACATCTGCACCTCACATAAAAAATTCTCAGCTTCCTTCCCATTACTCTCTAGAGACTGCATCACGGAGATATGTTTTCAAAGAGCCAAATCTTTTAACTGATTTTTAAGTCCCATCTAAAGCTTGTGACTTCCCCTTGGAAAATGTGTCCATGCAGGGCAAGCAGCGGGAATGCTTTGTCCCATGGCTTGACTTTCTCTGCTCCAGTGTTCACACAGCAGCCCACACAGGAATAAGGAAGCTGGCAAAGGCCCTTTACAGTTTGTAAGCATGAGACATCTACCTCAAGAATATAATTATGTACATCCTCTGCTCCCCTGGAGTGGTGTTGGAAGAAAACTAGAGAGAGGCAATACAAAAAAATGCTCAGGGCTGCCACTTTGCACCATAACTCCTCCCTGAAGTTGCCTGCCTTGTTACCCTGTTGGTCTGATACCTCTGCTTTTCTCCCACTGCTTCCAATATCCACAAACCTTTCCCAGATGAGTGCGCCAGGGAGGTGCACAGCAGCACCAGGACTGCAGGTCAGCTGCAGCTGATCAGGAGCAGTTGAACACATATCTGAAAAAGCTCAGCCAGATATCCAGAATGAAGATATTGAATAAGCAGGACAGCATGTTGCCTGTATCATCATACTGTGATCACCTAAACAAATTGCTTTTAACTAGCAATAAGCTGCTAGTAACAATACTAGACCAAAAAAAAGTCTGGAAACGGGATTTTTAAGTGGAGGGTGTCCCTGTAACCAAGCTTAAATCGAAAACTTTTCCTTTTTCTCTCCTAATATATAGCATTCTGGATTTGGGTCATATTCCTCTCTGCTTTTTCCCTTTCCTCGTTACAACAGCAATCTTTGTTGTTACTAGCATAAAGGAAACAAAACTGAGGTCTCTGCTTATCTAAAGAGTTGTGCCCTTCCAAGGCAATTTTTAATCACTTACATGCTACCCTCCAGATAAGTGTGATTTGGATTATTATTTTCTAAGAAAGTGACTGAATGCTGATTGTACAATTGCACATTCCCTCAGGTTCCCTGAACCACAGCTTGTCCATGCTAACAATGAGTTCAGTAAACAAATGAGCTGTGAAATGATTGCATGGAATGACATGTACGTAATAAATGGTGCTATATTATGTCCTTGAGCATGCTGATAGTTCAATGAGAGGGAAAGAAAAGGGAGAATATTCTCATACTTGCACTGCCTTAGGTTCTCATGGCTACATGGAATGAAGTGCATTGCTGCATAAACAGGTAATCAAACTTTTTGCCTTGCGGCTCATAATTACATGCAGAAGGGGAATATAGGATTTTTTGGTGCACCATGCAGAAATAACCTTTGATTACGATATTGATTGGCAAAAAGAAGTGACAGGTCTTCAATATCTAAAAAGAACAAATATATATATAAAAAATATTTTAAAAAAATCAATCATTAGAGCAAAACTTCTCAACGTTTCTCTCTCTCCTGCATTCTCACGTTGGTTACTCTGTCTCTAGCAATTCCTCTCAGAGCTCCTCTATGCTCTGCATGAACTTTCAAATTAAAACCTTTTATCTTAATGGGAATTGTAATCCTACTGCGACGTGTTTGCCTCGCTGCGCTTATCACCCCATTGTGGGAGGGTCTTTTTTTTTATTTTTGCTCAGGATTTCCTTTGATTTCGTGTTCTACAGCAGAGAAACGAAGGCACCGGCACAGCTGACTGCTGCTAACAATTGTGGAAAAGCTGAGACGTTATAGCCGTTCTGTGAATTAAAATACTGTAGCTATTATCTAAAACTGGCAGCAGATAATTCCTCTGGGTTTGCAAGATACATCGCTTTGGCAGCACCTGCACATGGCAGAACTGGGGGGGACTGGGAGATCTCACTGGCTCGCTGGAAAACCCAACTGTTAAAGCCCTTTGAAATTTCGCACAATTGTGAAACAGGATCCTTCGACTTTCGCCATGGTAACACCCCTGTTGTTTTCCTTTGTTGACAGTGGAAGGCCTGAAAGTAGTGGAGATTGAGAAATGCAAGAGCGACATTAAAAAGATGAGGGAGGAAATGGCAGCAAGAAGCAGCAGGTAAGTTCTGCTTCGGACCTAAGCAAAGAAATTAGCATCTGGTTTCTGCAGAATTGAGTTACCTATTGGGCTTTGAAGTAAAGGAGCAAGGAAATGGATAACCACTGAGGAGAGTGGCTTTAGTTCAACACTGGAAGAACTACAGCCATTCATCAGTTAAAATAGCACAGGCCACGGGAATTGAGAAAAAGGTCTTGCAACAGAGAGTTATTTTTCACCATACAGAATGGGAATTCTTCATCCAGATTTACTGGGAGAAAGGGAATGGGAAAAGAGCTGCATAATGTGGCATTTGGTTGGGAACCAAATGCTAATACTCAGGTCAGCTCAAATATATTCTGTGAAAATATCAAATAAATATGTAGCAGCTCTTCTAACTGTGATCTCGTGCTAATATAAAACATCAAATTCAATGTGAAATTGGGAACTTACTTTCTTATTCAAGGGCTCATTGTGACTGTGAAGCTTGGTTTTGCTGTAATTAAAACAGCAGCAGAAAAACTTGCATTCTGTATGGTACAGTCTCAGATGGAGAGTCTGCCCCCTGTGTCACTGAAATACCCCATTAGGAAAAACAATCGCTGTGAGATTATGGTTACTTCTGGGAAGGCTGCTGAAGAGGACAGACTATGTTGTTCCAAGTGTGGGTGAAAGGGATTTTTCTCAGCAAATACAACAATTCCATATTAACAGGCTCTCTCTTTTTCCTCATTTGGGGTCAAATTCTCTGACCTTTAATCAAAGCTATTTCCTATTGAGGGCGATGGGACATTTGCTAAAATAATTAGGGTTTATAATATCTCGCTTTTATAAATTTTGCCATCCAGGTATGTCAAGAGGCACAGTGTTAATACATTCCTATTAAGTCTAAGGCCAAATTCAGCTGTCATGCTAGCATAAATGCAGAGCAACACAATTAACCTCAGGTCTGCTCCAGATTTACACCAGTAGGATGGATTGCAGTTTGCCCTGTGACCTGCATCATTTCTTCTACAGGCGTAGGAGGAAATCTCATTAGAAAAAT
The DNA here is from genome assembly GCF_000747805.2 of Chaetura pelagica. Taxonomy (NCBI): domain Eukaryota; kingdom Metazoa; phylum Chordata; class Aves; order Apodiformes; family Apodidae; genus Chaetura; species Chaetura pelagica. Next base: position 3,088,379 of record NW_009951950.1, on the reverse strand, counting down.
CAGAGCTCAGGCTGGAAGCAAAGGCAAAATCGTTTATGCTGATTTGTGCTGGGTGTGATGTTAAACGTGTGTGCCCGAGTATGTGTCTGTACTTTTCCTCAACTGTTGTAGGAAGCTGGAAGAGCTGCTATTATGATCATAGTGACTCACGGGCAGATAGGGAATTAAAATCAAGAAAAGAAGTTACAGCAACTTCAGGTACGCCCAGTTGCTGTATGAGGCTGTCCCAGCAGCAGCCATGACTCATTCCTCTCCCAGACCTTGTCACCTTACAATCTATATTTTGTAATATAAACAGCAGTCAGTTAAGAAGAAAAACAGGAATGGGGAGTGCTACATCTGCCCAGTGCAGCCAGGTCCAGCTGAGCTGCAGTCTTCACCAAAGGCTTGTGGTGAGATACAACAGCCACCAAAAGCCAGAGATCAGCGTGGAGCATGATGATGGAAAGCTATGGTAAAAACCAGGTGTAGTGTTCAGCAACAAGTAGAGCTGGACACAGACACACACACTAGTTTCTCTGAACTGCTTTCACTGAAGCAGGAGCCTAACTTGCTGTGCTCAGCGTTAATTTGTGCCAGATGGATGTGGCAGGTGTGTGCTGCGTGTCACAGCTCTCCTTGGTTGCCCTGAGCTGGGTCTTCCTCCTCCTGGCTGCACAAAATTCTTCTCATAATTATCTGTACCCTAAGAGCTTGGGTCTCAAAGCACCAGCCAGACGTGGCCAAGGTCAGCATGTAAGCAGAGGTGGCTGAAGTCACCTCTTTTTTTTGTAAGAGTGAAGAGAGGATGCTCCTTGGTGGCTGGCATCATCAGGAGCTGCTAAGGAGTGACCTGTGTTGCCCTATCCCAAGTGACCACTGCTCTGCAGAGCCATGTCACTGGCCTGCAGTGATCCCTGCCCTGGGGTGCTTCACCCCAAGCGGCTGATCAGGCTCTCTCCCATTGAGATGAAATACTTCATGCTGTTGGGGGAGAGAGAGGCATCCCAGGGCAAGTGGAAGTGGTTTTGCTTCTATTTAGACTTGTCATCCCTTGTGCAATATCATTTGTTGGATAATGTGTTACAGTTGCTATTAGAGATCACATCTAAATTTAATTCATGAATATAAATATGTGTGAGTGGATACATTCCTTCAATAGCACCACAGCATACAGAGCTGTATTCTGGTATATTCTTACATTTGCTGTTGCATTGCCAAACGACTGAGTAAGAATGAACACCTAGGTTTATGAAAGTCATTGTGCACAGTGAATTTTGCATCTCTCCTCTTCAGAAAAGCAAAGCAACCTCACTTGCATCCTCCCAGATTTCTTTGTTTTTGCTGCTCTGCTTTTTGTGTTCACCAGAGACAGATGAGAATAACATGATAGTGTAATTTAAAATCATTATCATTTGCAGATACAGCTTTACATTGGTAAAGGTCTGATGCATCCTGGCTCTGGTGTGTTCCCCAGTGTGGTAGGATGAAGGCTTCAAGATCTTACTACAGATGGAAATTAAGGATAGTTGGCTGACCCTCAGCTAACCCTGACAGGCAGCTCCTATTAGGGCAAGGAATGCCCCAATCTCTATTTTTATCCTACTAATACCCCTCACTATGGAGTTTTGAGGAAACAGCTTTAGAAAATATTAAGACAGCTTTTCATCAACTGAAAATCTCCTTAAACAGGGCAGGAAAAGGCAGCTGCCTGAAGCCAGCTGACCACCATGAACTATGGGATGACATAACTGTCACAGGATTCAGACAACACCACCATCAGAAATTACAGCAAACATCAATATTATGAGGAGAAAATAAGAGAGACCAGGGCCAATTGTCAACAGAGTAGCACTAAAAAGAGTTGCAATGCAGAATATGCAAAATAATTTTTAAAGGGACAAATAAAGTTAATTGAATACTTTGCTTAGGTTCTTTTGAGAGATTTCTTTTAGCTTCATTTGGCAGGAGACTTGAAAAATGAGCAAGGATAATCCAAATGTTAGGACTACAGGTATAAACACAAAATGCAAGCAGATCAGCCTCACATGAGAGTTATTAAAGTCCATGTGATTAACAACCTGGGAAACACGTGTTGAGTTAAAGTATCACGATTGCCATGGGTGATACCACAGAGCACTCAGTGTTACTGTGCTCCCCATGGCTGGAAGAGAAGAAGCTGCTCTTGCACTGCAATGCAGCAACCTAGATGTTCTGCAAAGACTGTAAGGCTGGTGTGCACCTCCCAACATCATGGTCCTGCTGCTCAGGTGGGATAGCATCAGCTTGGCTCTTTCATGTACAGAGGAAGGAAAAATAGACAACTGTCAGTGGGTGCTGGTGTTAATAATCAGGCAAGTGCTAATTACCTGTAATTGCTGGCAGTAGCTCCCTTCCTCCAGGTCTTTCCAGGGAGCCAAGCAGACTGTGTCTGCCGAGCTTATGCCTGGCTGCTGTTTTCCCATCTGAAGGGCAGCAGGTGAGATGGTCATACCATCAAAACGGATGGTGTTTCCCAAGGCTGTATGAGGCCTGGAGCTGGGGTGCAATAAGCCACAGGCTCAGTGGGTGCCTAGACTAGTAAACAAACATAGACGTGCCAGTGTCCATACTCAGTGTGGCCTCTGGCAGGGCTCTGCTGTCCTCAGACAGCAAGTTGCTTGCTGAAAGGAAAGTTATTTGTTTAAATAGAAGTGTTGGGTATCCACGGATACATGCCTGAAGACAGACAGTCCTTGCTTGAATTAAAACAGGGGAGAAGGGGCGACAAGGGGTGTTGCACAAGAGGAGAAAATTCTAAAGAGGATCATACTTTTAAGTGTTTCAGCAACCTCACATTAGAAAGAGAGAGGCTGGGCAATGGGGTAATTCTCCAAGCAATGCCTACTGGGAGACCAGAGTACTTCTGGCATTTTTTAAGGCACTGAGGTGGTGTTCTCACAATATCAAGAGCTGAATATTTATTTTCAGGACTAGCTGTCCCTGCAAGTACAGCTTTTTGGATGAAAATAAGAGGCTGACCCCCCGGCGGGATGTACCAACTTACCCAAAGGTACCACTCATTCCTTGATCTTCCTGGAACCCTAGCATGTGCTTGCCATCCTGACAAGTGCTGGTTTACAGTGCATGACTCCCTGGCCATCTACCTCCTAGTTATTTTAAATCCAGGGCCTGATCCAAAATCCCTGGAAGCCAATAGAAAAAGCTGTTGTTGCCTGCAGTGACTTAAAGTTGGATCCTCAGAAGTCTTTAATATTTGAAAGCTCGTTAGTGTTTGAAATGTTAATGAACATTTTGCATTCATCACCATGTAACACTCTTCTGTCTAATGGTATTTGTTTATTCTCCATGCTCATAGAAAACAATCAAAAATAGCCTACAATGTTGTACCCTAATTGAAAATAGTGCTGCTGCCTGTGTTCTTCTAATGGATTATTTTTTAATTTAAAAAGTAATTTATGGGGATGCTTCACCTAGGGAAACAGAGAGAAAATGCGACATTGGATTCTCTCCAGAATGATTCATTGTCCCCGTGAAAAATGAATTAGTGTATTTGCTAGAGAAAACAGTAATGCTTGAAGAAAAATGTCTACTGGGCAAGTACAAATCCACAGTGACAAATGAGGCTAAAACCAAAAAGCACACAGGATTTTTGGTCCTAGCACCATAAGTGTTTGCCCACAGGAATTATTTAAAGCTAACAGATTACGTCTGCTCAGTGCCCAGCTCACACCTGGACCAACACCAGTTCACACATGTGCAAATCATACTTTCACAGTAGGCATCTGCTTGTATACATTGAAGTTGGCTCAGCCACTCTGAAATTCAGATGGTCACATGTGATGCAGGTGTATGATATGGATGTGCATCCTTGCATATTTGTCTTGGGAGCCTTACAGAGCAACGAATTATACGTTCTTCTGCTTTTTTCTGCTCTGCCTAGCAAAAGTGACCCATATGTCTCTGAAGCAGACATCATGAGACTTTTCTTCTAATTAACTTTTACCCAAGAGGCTTGTGCTCCTGACACTTAACACACCTTTTCACAAAATATATCTGTTCCTAGCCAGATTTTTTCCCTTGATAAATGCTTATCTCACATCAAACTTCAATGTACTGCTATGACATTAGGATCTTCAATGAACAGCAAGTGCTACAAAGAGTTGTACTGACTGAGTTGTACTGTGGAGTAAACTGCTAGTCTGTATTACTGTATTACCCTCAGACCAAAGCTCAAAGAAAGGACTTTTGGTTTTAAAAGTCTGATTTCTGTTTGGCAGATTTGCAAAATTTGTTATCAGTTGCCAGGCACTGGATTTGTCCAATGTCAGTGAGGTTACAGGTGATGAGCCCACTGACAGAAGATGTCATTACAACACTGTTATCAAACAGCAAATCTAATGTACTGCTAATTTGCAGTTTCCTTGCAGAACATCATATTAAATGTACAATATATATGCAAATGCAAAAATCATTGCTTTCTCAAGGAGGAAAATTAATCTTCAGTGTTATTCTTCCTTGGATGAAGTATCAGCAATTTGATGTCTAGGAATATTTCATTCACCTACTCAGTAAAGTAAGCCCAAACAATTTAGAGACAACCACTACAAATGGGCCAATTGAAGCTACAAGGTTTTTGTCTCCAAGAAAATTCGAACCAGTTAAGTCTTGAAAAGTAGAATCAAGATCTCCTTTGGTCTTTTAACTCTCTACATTTGTTTTTTTTTCATTTTTTATGCAAATTGTAACTGGAAGATGAGCTTGATTTTGCTTTGAGCCTCTTGAGTGTAATGACAAAAAAAAAATCACTTGACACTTGCAGGCTGACAAGCAATTTGAAAATGTAGGTGTCTTTGAAAAAGCATTTTAAATAACAACATAAATCATCTGAAAGTAAATATATCATACCCACCAGCTAATTTAACACTGTAAGCATAGACCTTCACACCATTCAGCTGTGACTGCACCGAATGTTGCTGAATTTCTGCAGGCAGAAACCAGTGCTCCATCTGAAGCCAGGGATGGATCTGTGCCCTTGATATCCCCATGCTGGATTTACCCACAACCTCATCTGTAACACCTCTGCTCTCCTCCCCTTCTCCCAAACCCCACCTTCCTGCACCACAAGGGACTCCACACTGGTGCCATTGCCAGCAGTGTGCTGCCTGGGGACTTGCTGCCAACCAGGCATGGGCGTCCTGCTGTGACCACAAGCAGCTCGAGGGGAGAGAGAGGAGGGCTGGGCAGGCAGAGGGAGAGATCAGTTGTGTTCTCCTTGGGAAATGCGGCTGAACCCCGTGTGAATGGAAGTCTGGGAGTCCCAAGGACATGTCAGTAGTGGGTCCCATGCCAGGATGGGGGACTTTTGTCTACACTGACTGCCTTTTTGTCTGCAGTACCTGCTGTCCCAGGAGACCATTGAAGCACTTCGGAAACCAACCTTTGATGTCTGGCTGTGGGAGCCCAACGAGGTAAGGGTGCCGTGTTAGCTGGGTTAGCATTCTTTCTGAGAGCTGACAAGGCCAGAAGAGCCCTTTGAGAAGGTTGGCAGGGTTGTTCCCCTTTTCTGCCCCTCACTCTCTATCCTTTTTTTCATATGACACCAGAATATGGTGCTTTTCCTAACAGATGCCAGATGTATTATGCTGGTTTTCATATTCTGACTCCTTTTTATTTTTATTTCGATCTCTTCCTAGTAATGTCCCAGAACAACCAGTGCACTATCATTACTGACACATGAGTTCTCTCATGCCATTTTATCTGAACAAGTCAATCCCTAGCAAAGCATATTCTTAAGCTCATCATCAATAATTCTGCAGATCAATAAAGCAGCAGGCTGCTGTGTGCAGAGGTGCATGCATTGATTCACACCCTTCCAGGCAATGTTCTTTTCTGTAGTGTTTGCTGAAGAGCCTGCAAAGCTGCTATTAGTATTTTATTACTGGTTAATTTTCTTGGTTTTCTTACTGCTATTGTTATTTTTCTTATTGCTATTGGTGTTTATTGTTTGTCACTTGTATTGCAGAAGGTTCTGGAAGGCCCATATGTAAATATCTGTAGAAACATGATGGAGAAGGGTGCTTTCTGTAATGGCCAGGTTATAATGTAAAACTGGATTTAACAAATACGAGCAAATCTCACCTAGGAAAAATGTAAGAGAAAACAAAACTGTAGCAGGATTTTAGCATTAGATTTTTCCCAAGGGAAGGATTGGGTAGTTCTAGCAGAACCCTCAGCAGCAATCACCTTAATTATTACCTTCTCAGTCAGATGTTGTGCATAGAAGAGTCATTCAGGCTCAGCACCTGTAGGTCAACCTGACAAGGAAAAATACCCCATACCCCACTTACAGTATCAGCATTTTTCTTTCAGGATATTTCGTCCAGCCAGTAGAGTAACAGAAGTAACAGATTGATTCTCTAGTGGCTTAAGGTCAATCTCCCATCCACAGAGGGTGGCAGAGCTTCCCTTGTGCTATCTGTGCCAAGCTGAGGCTGGTGCTCTGCAGTCACTGCTCTCTCTCTAGCCCCTTTTCTCTGAACCACAGCCATGCAACTGCTCAGGCAAAATGGCTCACCCCCAAATTTTTGAGTGCCTGTCAGGTCTTTACAGCAAGAGAGAATTATGACCTGCCAGGTGGACCATAACACTGTTGGCTCATTGTTGTTCTGGCTATTAAGAAAGAATAGGGAGAGACAAAAAACATTATCCATGGATTCTTGTGTGCTGAGGCATAGTGTATTAGCACAGTAACTCATTCAGAGTACTAGGGAACACTGTGTGGTGGCGGGAACAAGGCTAACAAGAGGGTGCAGGGATTAGATGTGCCCTGCAAGGAGGAGTGCTGAGCAGAAATAAGATTCTGCACAAACTCTGGTCAGCTGAGCACCATATGGGTTTCTCTCACTCTTTAACTCTGGTTCATGTTTACAGAGAATATTTCAATTCTGTCAATGCTTGCTTAGCAATGAGCATTTGCCCACGTGCTCCATGTGGGACAGGCAGGTTATAAACCATCTTCTTCTGTAAGCAAATTAGTAATGTGCTCTGCAACATCTCAGGTAAACAGAGCTCTGCAGCAAGCTTGCATTCTCTTTCTCAAATGTCCCTTTCAAGCCTTAGAAAAGTCTCATATTCAAGCTTTTGCTGTTGACCAAGAAAGCTAAAAATGAAAACTGAGATTCTCATGTGTTCAGAGGCAGGAACTTTGGGACTAAGAGTCAACCTGCCCCTCACCCAAAGCTCTCTGGAAACAGCTGGAAGGAAGTAGACATTTCTGAGGGTGATTCAGATCGTCTGGATCAAATTTATTGTCTCAGAAAGTATTTTCTGAAACTACTGCAAAACATATATTCTACCTCTGGGACTAGGAACAAAACAGGGTGGTCTACAGCAAAACATTGGTCTTGTGATCTGAGCACAATTCAGCTCATGACATTGTCCCTGAAGTCTTGCAGGAAAGTTGTCTTCTTCCTGTTCAAATGACTCAAAATCAGCCCCCTTGTTACTGCATGAACTATATATATTCCCTGGATGAATATAAAGTTTTGTTAGATGAAATCATTTTTCTGGAGAGTCTTTAAGAGCCTAAATAACAGAAACCTAACTAAAAAAAAAAAACATCCAATCTGGATCAAATTTATTGTCTCAGAAAGTATTTTCTGAAACTACTGCAAAACATATATTCTACCTCTGGGACTAGGAACAAAACAGGGTGGTCTACAGCAAAACATTGGTCTTGTGATCTGAGCACAATTCAGCTCATGACATTGTCCCTGAAGTCTTGCAGGAAAGTTGTCTTCTTCCTGTTCAAATGACTCAAAATCAGCCCCCTTGTTACTGCATGAACTATATATATTCCCTGGATGAATATAAAGTTTTGTTAGATGAAATCATTTTTCTGGAGAGTCTTTAAGAGCCTAAATAACAGAAACCTAACTAAAAAAAAAACATCTCCAAGGCCATATTTTTTACATTACACTAGTTACATTAGAGGTCCTGGATCAGTCTACAGTCTAAGGACTGCATCTGCTAATATAATGGCTACATTTCATCCCCTGCAGATTTTGTCTTCAGAACTGGGAATGCAGACACATAAACTCTGTTCATTTCTGACCAGTGGCAGCTGCTAAGTGCCCAGACACATAAAGTTGTCAATAGAATTCTTTTGCAATATTTTCAAACCCGGAAGATTTACCAGGAGTGGCAGTGCTAAACTACCTACACCCCCCTTCCTGCCCCAGAGCAGATGTTGTCTCAGAAGAGGAGTCTGCCTTTGCATTTCATCTATTGGGATTCACAGTCACAGTTTGTGGGAGTAGGTGGTCACAAACCCTCTGCAATGTTTTGGTGTTATAATAGGAGTCCTTTTGTTAGTCAAGAAACATGAGTTAAGATGGTGGATTTAGGAACTCGTAAAAAGTCATAAACAAAGAAGATACTGACACATATCTAGAATAAAAGTTTATTTAAGGTTCTGTTATTTTCTGCTGACATTTTCTATACAGCTAGGGCCTGATCCATTTCTCTACATCTAGGGCCTTTGGACTTAGTGGAAAATCTCCCACTGATTCCATTGAGCATTAGAACATATCCCAGATTAGTCAGGAAAATGGCAGTAGTTTTTCTGTGAAAAGGAATTGCTATGATACACATGAATCACAGTTACTATAGAGAGCTGGTGTGATTCAAAGCCTTGCACAAAACCTATGCGGTCAACAGCAATGTCTGCTTCAAAAAGCTTTCAGAACCTCTCTGTCTCCCCTCTTGCACTGTCTTTAATCATACAATCTTTGAACATCTTTCTTTCATCTTAACTAGAGGACTTTGCAATCATTTAATGCTTTCGAGGATGAAATTCACTCTGTAACATATTGTAAAGTAATTGCCAAGTCAATAACCTATATGTTCTTGGCTGCAGATGCTGAGTTGTTTGGAACATATGTACCATGATCTTGGGTTGGTAAAAGACTTCAACATCAATCCTATCACGTTAAAGAGGTGGTTGGTAAGTATTTCAAATTATTGATTTTAGCAGTTTTTCAAACTCAAAAATCAATAAACAAAACATTTAGTAATGAAATTTTCTTGATTCACACGAGTAATCCCACTGAAAACAGTCAATCTATACAAATTCTTATAATCTAAGTGCTTCAGCCAATGTTTGCATTTGTATGGTAATTGATGACATTTTTTTACTGTTTTGCATTTGTTTGCTGAGGTTTCTACTGAAAGCAGTGCATTTCTGGTGAATGCTCTTGGTACCTAATGTAAAAGGAGACGAGACGAGATGAGTGTCTTCAGAAATGGCCAAAAAAAACCCAATATGTTCAATAATCATGAGATGTGCTAAGCCACGGGGAGTCAAAGAGCAAGGCAGGAAGGAAAAGGAATTGCTGAGGGGTTAAATAACTTCCTTTGCCTTGTTTTTAATGTTGAGCATGTTGTAGAGATGCAAGGCGTGATAAAGATGAGATCATACCCCAAATAAGATGTCTAAAGAAGAAACACTGATGTATTTTAAAATCTATAAGTTACCAGGTCCAAGGGAAAGCATAAGAAAGAATTTGCTAAAAAGCTGAAGAATAAATCTGTATTTTCAGAAAAAGCCATTTTGTTCCTAGACAACTGTAGAACAGCAAAAATGTTACCCATTTTTTAAAACAGATCTGAATTATAGTTAGTAAAACTTACATTTCTACCTGAAAAATTGATTGAAACAATAATTAAGAACATAGTTATGTGGAGTTCATTATACAAATGTTTCATACAATTCCTCTAGCAAAGAATTATATCTCACTAATCTCTTTACTTGAAGAGTATGGACAGAATTGAGGGAACTGTTTTACACAGTTGTTACAGGCTCCCAGAAAGGCCAGAAGAAATTCCACAAATTCAAAAGGTGGCTAGAAAACACTTGATTCACCATATCATGAAGTGCAGCAACAGCAAGAAGCACCTGAGCACCAACATACACAGGGCAGTGACTGTCACTGCTTGGTGCTCTGCTGCAGCTAACAAGGGATTAGGCTGATCAGAGGCTGGAATAAGGAATAAAATGGATGGATGTTACCATGTTGCCATAGAATGCATAAGGCATACCTGTAATTTATGCTTAGGACTGGTTAAGTCTTTTTAGAAAAATGGTATGATTACTTTAAAGGAGGTATACAGAAAAGATCAAGGCCTAAGAAATCTCTCCCTGAAGAAGGCTGATGAGCTCAGTGTTGTTGACCTCAGTAAGCAGCTGAACAGAAGGGGTAGGATGAAACCAAATACAGTCAAGGCTATCATAGTACAGATAAAAGAGAAAATATCTTTCTCCTGCCTCACAGACTGAAAACATGGGAAACAAGGTGATACATCAACACACTTCAATATGCCACCCACATACATTACTGCAGGCAGCTTCTTGTTAACTTGTATCTCCCAGTAATCTGTTACCACTAGCGTTTAAGACAGACTCATTCTGAACAATGAGGGGAGTTTATGATGTATTTTCTACAAAGATTAGACAGGGTTACATTTCCTTTCTTAAACACTAGCTTTGCAGAAAGAAGGATGATTAAAAAGAACTCCCCAAGGACTGTTTCACACTATGATACATCCCCAGGCACAATATGGGCAGCAGTTTTAACTTAAGTGGTTGAGAAAAAGCCAACTCATGAATATGCTTGCTTTCTTGCTCCCACATGCACTGGGTACAGAAATGCCCCAGAAAGGGGAGGAAAGGATGACTAATACATCCCAGTCACTCCAGCCCTTCAGTGTTCTGAGTCAGGAGTCCCCTGGGATGCCCTGAGCTCCACTGCTGGATGTGGAGCTGTGCAGTGCTGTACAGTGCCTGGGCATGGCCATGGTGTCCAGCTGGAGGCTGTGAGATGCTGCCCACCACCTGTGAGCCCAGCTGTCAACCATATCGTGCCACTAGATATTGATTTTAAAACAAAAATCTTTCCAAAGTCCTTGCTGCAGAATTAGCTGAAGAGCTTTTGCAATGAAGCCCTCTAATACTGAATTAGCATTGAAAACCCACAGTTCTCTTGACTGCATCCAGAGCCCTGAGGCTTCCTAAAAGTCAGATCTCACGTTGAAGTGTTTGGTTCTGATGGGGTTTGAGGACTCTTGAAGTAAATTCACTATTTGTTTGGAGAAGGAGGCTGAAAATCTGTTCATGTCATTAATTCAGACTCAGTAATTGAAGCATGTGCATAAGGGCTCCCCAGGGTACAGTCTGTGGAAGACTGAGCAGAAGGGGTCCAGCAGCACTGTGGACCTTTGGCTGCTTTGTGCAGGACGGGATACTAAAGGCCACCCAGCACACTGGAATCATGACTGTGGCTGTGCCAGCCTCACTCAGCTACTCCAGCTGACAGTAGCAAGGACACGCAGAAAGACAAGCTTTAGCCTGCATTTGTTACGATGACACACAGCCAGGATCTGTTGAAAGGTAAAACACACAACAGTCCCCTGTGCCCACATGGCTAAATCTCTCCCATGCTGCCTAGCATAGGAAAGCCACACAGGTCTGCTAAAGCATGTGCATTCACATCTTCACTTTGCCAAGCAGCACATCCCAAAGAGCCACCTCCAAGCATTTGTAAATGAAATAACAAATACATTTCAGCCTTGAGGATTTTAAAGCTGCAATTCACATTCAGCAAGAGAGAGGAACATGGGTGCACGTTGAGTTCTTTATATGCCGAAAAGTCATTGTTTAACCACCCCACAGTTTGAAATACAAATTCAGGATGAGAGCACAGAGTCCTGTTTCAAGACAGAGATGCACTTGGAGCTGTGCTGGGGTGTTTACCCATTGCTAGCTGGTGTGAGAGAGAAGTTGCTATGAGCTTTACCTGCTGACAAATTCTTGAAAGGTAGTGGGTCTCTCACTCCCCTCAGGAAGGCAGAGAGTGTTGGAAGGTCTTGATGCTGTCACTCTATCCCAGCAGAAAATTATACTGGACTCCACAGGACTCCTGTAGGGATATACAGTGCTTCCAGGGAGGTTGGGAAGCACACGTAATCATGTTTTTATAAAGAAAGAGCTGTCCTATCTCTGACTGCTTCATTCCCTCTCCCTGCAGCTGTGTATTCATGACAATTACAGAAACAACCCCTTTCATAATTTCCGGCACTGCTTCTGTGTGACCCAGATGATGTACAGCATGATCTCACTCTGCAGCCTCCAGGTATGCTCCCCACCTCAATCGTATCGCTCCATTTCCATCACGGGGCACATGTTTGGCCACTGAGCACCACCACATCTGGGCCACTCTTCTTGCAAAACCAGCCAACAGCTTGCTAGCAAGTGATGAGCTTTGCTGAAGCTGCACTTCTTGTGGCCCTGGGGAGAGGAGGAGGGGTGTTGTATTTCCACCTCTGGCTGCCCTCTCAGCCACCCCATCCCAGACCCTGGGCAGCTACACAGCTTTCTGAGGCTGCTGGGAAGCTGCCTTCAACTCCTGGATATCCCCAGTTTGTACACTGAAGATCTTTTGACTCTCTGATTCCACAAAACACCTGTGAATCAAATCCAAAAGCCTACTGCATTACAGTCTACATGGGTATGGTCCTCATCTGTGACACAAAATGTTCCCACAAGGGGTTTTCTCCAAGTGTGTGCTTGCACCTGAGTGAGCTGCTGCAAATAATGCCTTGCATGTGCTGTATGTAAGAGTCACATTAGACCTGTACTTCATCCAGAACTGTAGGCATCATTTATTTTCATTGACTAGAGAACCTATGTTTATGTGTTCATTTAATTTCTGTACAAACCAGATTTTATTCAGTTGAAAAAAATGCTTTCTTCTCTATAGTTAACTATCTAAGTGACTAGCCTAAGTATATTTTCTTGGTAATAAAAAGACGAAGAAAAACCTTTCTTTAATGGAAGCTCATCCTATTCAGACGCTGTGGGAATAAAACACTTATTTTTTTCCACTCTTTTAATAAGTGTATTTAATGCAGAATGCAATGGCAACCAAGCTGTCTTCCAGTCCTCCCTTAACTAATCAGGATGCTTAAATGACTTGCAAAAGACTGTACTAATATCTCAGTGCTTTTACATGATCTCTGCAGTAATAGCAAGTTTCAAATAAATTGTCTCCTCTGAGCTGCTGTTATTTAATACAGAAAAGGCAAATCTGAGTAATTTTTACTGGAAGGGAAGGCAGAATTCCCTTTCTTGATTGAAATAAAACTGTGGAAAAAGACTTCATTTTGCTCAGATTTTTATTTCTCTAAAAAAAAAAAGGGGGGGTTTTTTTCCACAGCAGCAGAAGTAGAAATCTTAATACTACATTAATGTTTTATATTTTACAGGAGAAATTTTCCCAAATTGACATCTTGATTCTCATGACTGCAGCAGTATGCCATGACTTGGACCATCCAGGCTATAATAATACGTAAGTCCGTCTCTTGCTTTCTCTTCCCTTAAAAATTATTGGGAAGGTAATATCACCTTGCATTTTTGGTAGATCGGGTTTTTCTTCTCATCACTTGAGCTGGCCATGGTCTTCCCCCAAGGCCCTGCTGTTCACTCACACATGGGCCAAGGCAGAGCTTCATGCAGTCAGCTCAGGTCTGGGTTGGTGCTGTCAGATGTCCTTGGCTCTGTAAGGAAAATGATTTTTCAGATTTCTATTCCAACACTTTCCCCCACTCCTGAGAAAGCAAGGTAAAATGTTTTAGAGCTTCAAGAGAGGGCATAAATCGTTATAGCTTCATTGAATGAAATGGAATAATTACACTAAAATGCAAAGGGTGATTTAACTTACACATTATTTTGTAATTGTAAATAGTGAAGTGCATATTATTCTATTCATTCACATGTGAGGAAATTGGACTTATTGACACGTGGACACTTTTGTGTGCGTGTATGTGTATGTGTGTAAAAAAGAGAGAAAAAGTCTAATTCATTTGTAGCCATTCATTAAATAAGGGCAGAACCCAATTCTGCCTGGGGTCAGTGAGAATCTTTTACTTTAGTGAGGGTTCAATGAAGCCCAGACAGTTCCTTCTGTGTTTGTTCTATGTAATTTTAAGATACAGAGACTTGGTAAAATTAAAAAACAAACAAAGAAACAAACAAACAAAAAAACCCAGTATCTGTTTTCCCTAAAAATCTGATTTAGTATTAACAATCAAAAAAAAATAACTGCAACCAGTCAAATAAGTATTGAGAAGAATGCAAACAAAAGTAAGCAGAATGGTTTAGAGCAGCTGGTGTGTGTCTGCAGGAATTCTCATTTTTTCTCCCCACACCAGCTACCAGATAAACGCCCGAACGGAGCTCGCGGTGCGCTACAATGACATCTCCCCACTGGAGAACCACCACTGTGCTGTGGCTTTCCAGATCATTTCCCAGCCAGAATACAACATTTTCTCCAACGTCAACCAGGAACAATTCAAACAGATAAGACAGGTACGAATGCTGCTCCCATCGGGGTCGTACAAACTGTTCCTGAAGATTTAAGCACACACAGACTTCCCTGCTGGACAATGCGAGTGAATCATTCTCCCTGGAGGGCAGGACTGAAAAAGCCCCTCACATTGGAAGGATCCAGAGGGATTCTTGGAAAATTTCCACAGCAGTGCTCTCTGGAATGTCCTGCTGAGAAATAATGAGTACATCCTGACTATTAAAGCCTGCGACATTTTGGGGGTAGATATTTGTATTATTGTAGAAGCCAATTAGTTCTGGCTCAGAAAGGAATAAGCTCTCACTGCAGAAGTTTATGCTTTTAGAGAATATTGTATTAATTTTAAGAGGGGCTTCAAAATGTGAGAAGATTTACAACAGCAGAGCACTTGTACTGTTGGAAGAAGCTTTGGTGGACCGTGAGTCCTCACAGTTATCTCTGAGACAGTGAACAATGCTACAATTCCCACCAGAGCACTAAGGTCCAAAATTTGGTCTTGGTTTCTGCCTTACCCCTTCTTTACACAACAAACTAAAAAGCAAACAAATCTAAGGGCTCAGATACTGTTCAGGTTGGAGTTACTGATTCTGTCAAAGCATGGGAAGCAGCCATGGGGCCACAACAAATAGGTCTGTATTAAAACTCACAAATTTAAATTAACCACGTTTTCCCATCACAATCTGGGATACAGATTAGCAGGAGGATACAGAGCTCCTACCACATTAGCTGCATGTGGCTTTTTCAAAGCCCTTAATCCAAGGAAGATAAGAGTAGAGGACATCCACATCTACTGATCTTTGTCTCTTCCTGGGGCCACTAAAAGTCGGCAGCAAAACCTATAGTGCTTTCCAAGGAGCCAAAAATGTATCTTGCCAAACAGAAAGTGTCTTTTAACATCCTGTTGTACAATTTGTTTTTCCACAATTAGTCAGTCAGAAAGGAAAAGCCTCTGGGATATCACACCAGTGTTACAGATTGATCCAACTATGATCTTCTTATACCATGAACTCTTTATAACCCTCTTACAGCTTGCTTGGCAGTTTCAAGTCAGAAACTTCCCTTTTCAGTGGTAACAATGTAGTGCATCTGAGGCTTTTTGTGTGTAAGAAAGACCCTACTTTATTCTGTAATAGTAGACTTCATAAAGAATGTCAAGTTAATATGTGAACATGTTTTCTTTGCTAGGGGATAATTACGTTAATCCTGGCTACAGACATGGCGAGACATGCAGAAATACTGGACTCTTTCAAGGAAAAAATGGAAAATTTTGATTACTCAAATGAAGAACACATGACCTGTGTAAGGAGTTTTTTGTAGAATATTATTTTTTTGTGCATAGTGTGAAAGCTTATAGATCAACATTTGTTTGTTTAAAAAACACAATTTGGTACACATTTTAAAAAATTAATCCTTCCTACATCCTCTGCCTCACCAAAAATAACTGAAATTTGGAAGTGGTCTATATAAAACAGATTATTCCAGCTTTAGAAACCCTGGAGTCTCATCAAGAAAAAAAAAATATATACTCTGTCAGGATACAAATTCTTATTGTTCGTTACTGTGGGGCAAAAAGTATCAAAAAAAGTAAAACTCCTGTTTTCTGCACTTTCTAATTGAGTCGTTATGGTGTCCAGGGAAGCTTCTCCCCAGCTGCCTCTGAATGCTCCACAAACACCTTCCTGGTCATTTGTGACTGAGTCTTTTCATGCAGCACATAAACTCACATTCCACTGTGACAAATCCCAGTGCTATAGACAGGGAAATCAAGGCAGAGAGGGGATAAGTGATTTACATGGCATAACTGAGAGAGCAGAAAAGAATCCAGATCATTCAAGATCTCTGATTTAATCCTAAAATTGTTCTTTCTCTTTGAAAACATTACCTTCTGTTGCATCATAAAGACACAGGTTCTGGATGGGGAAAAAAGGGGTTGGCAATAAGACTGCAGTATTAAAGTATTATCTTCTTTCAGCTGAAGATGGTACTGATAAAATGCTGTGATATCTCCAATGAAGTCCGCCCAATGGAAGTAGCAGAGCCCTGGGTAGACTGCTTACTAGAGGAATATTTTATGCAGGTAAGAATGAGGGAGAGATGAAGTTGCACAAATTGCTGCTTTTCCTGAATCCCACCTCAGCTACAGGTGTTCTACTGTCTGACAGTCTAGCTCCAGGATGGGAAGGCTTCTTCTATAGAAAGAGAGAAGGATGTCAGCAAGAAAAACTGTTCAGAAAGCAAGTAAATGCAATTTACTTTAATCTGTGGAGGAAATACAATAGCAACCTAGAAATCCTAATGCTAGCAGACTGGAGCTTGTTCTCAAAGTGGCTGCTTTGCAAGTTTGTTTGACAACTGATAAATTATTTTTGAGCCAAAAGTGCAAGAACAGTGGCAAGAAGAAATTGTCAAGAATATTATATTGAATATCACACAGGAACTAGTTTAGATAATTTTCAGTGTGTGTGAGCACTTGCCTAAAGGGAAAGCAGAAAACTTGCTGAGGTGTGCAAAGTAAGACTCTAAGCTCCCCTGACCATTGCTCCTCACTGGATTCCCAGCTGGACACAGTTTGTGGTTGCTTAAAAAAGAACCCCTGGAAAAGCAGTCCTCAGCTGACTCTGGCATAGGGGTTCCTGAGCAGTGTGTACGTGCTGCAGTAGGTGAGATAAGAGACACAGAGCTGCAGTGCTCTGAGGAGGAGATGCCAGAGCTTTCTGGTGTGTTGTGTCAATACCTTGACAGGGTGCATGCTAAGAACGGCTTCTAACTAAAGGCAGACACATCAGAACACTCCTTGCTCACTGCATCTGCAGCTTTTTACCCAAAATTACAGAGTCTGTGTGTCTTACTGGTTTGGCCATCCAGCAAAAGCACTAAAGTGTCCTACAGGATATCTTTTTTTGTGGACACAGCCTGTGATCTCCTTGCGTGTGAACCCAGACAGAAACAGTGAGTTGGTCAAGTATGTACCCTTGGAAACTTATTGCAGTCAATGGAGCTGTTCTCCATTGAGGCAGCTAGCCAGAACTAGTTTGAATCATTAAAAGAAGGATATGTAATTTCTGGTTGAATGCCTGAAAACAATCACTCTCTGGAGAATGATGAGGAAATCAAAGACCTATTCCTTCTCTTCCAAAGCCAAAAAATACATCACCACCTTTCTGAATGCTCAGAGATAGTTTACCCCACAAGTCCCATGGTTTTGCAAAGGGAACCAGGTGGCCTCATTGTCCTGCAAGCCTGGAGGTGAACACTTTCATGCCAGTATCGTGCAGATGTAACAGAACAGCGTTTCTTTATTCAGATGCTTGCTGTCAACACAGCAGGATATATATGGGCCTAAGAGAAATATTGCTATTCTGTGCCATCTTCAGACACCACTGAGATCTGTATCTGAAGGCTAATACTCTTTAGCTAGTGATCTATTTGGTACATTGCTCTTCCTTACAGGCTTCTAGCTGAGATTAATATTTGTTAATGCTGGATTTGTTCCAGAGTGACCGAGAAAAATCTGAGGGGCTTCCAGTGGCACCATTCATGGACCGTGATAAAGTGACCAAGCCAACTGCACAGATTGGCTTCCTGAAGTTCGTTCTCATCCCCATGTTTGAAACAGTAACAAAGGTAAGTCACCCAAGGCAGCCCACATTCTGCTTTTCAGCCCGTTTCTAGCATGTACAGGTTAACAAATACCAAAGGAAATAATAGAATAGCAGAATAGTTTGGGTTGGAAAAGACCTTTAAGATCATCAAGTCCAACCTTTAACCTAACACTGCCAAGTACAAATGTTGATATTCTCTCCTGTTTTTTCCACCTAGCTATTTCCAGAAGTGGAGGAGGTGATGCTCCAGCCCCTTTGGGAATCTAGGGACCGCTATGAGGAATTAAAACAGATAGACGATGCTATGAAAGAAGTAAGCTCTAAATATCGTATTGATAAAGCAAATATTATGATTGAGTAAGTCAAACATTGTCATTTTATAGCAGTTTCATTCCAAAACAGTAGGAATGCTTATGGCATAATCATTATTATTCATTATTATGAGAAACACATTCATTACACCTGGCTGGAGAAAGGAGTGCAGCATGAGCAGTAAGTGTGTGCAAGAACATGCCTTTGCAGTGCCCACCAGGCACCACACAAGCACGGCCATGGGAAGGAAGCTTCTTGCAAGAGAGGGACCTGGAGACAAAAACCAGAGATAACCACCTGAGGAGAGAATGTCAGCAAAAACTTCTCCCAGGAGTAGCTAGCTATATTCCCCGAGGAAGGAGTAAGGTGGGGCTAGATGGCAGCAAAACTTCCTGAGGTTGGGCAGTTCAAGGCACTGCACCACCAATGTTTGAGATTCTTTTCTGGGAAGAAACTTCAACTGACATGTCTATCCTCAAGGATATGCCCGAATTTTTTATGAGGAGTTATTCTCACACACAGAGGATGCAGTAACATTAAGCACACAACCAGCACAGCCATTTCATGGCCCAGGCTGAGCGAGGACCTCCCTTTACTGGCGGTCTCACTTTGACAGGCTTCAGGGAGGTAGGATGCACATGTAACCACGTTTACTTTCTCCAGCCACGTCTGCATGACCTGGCAGGGCAGAGAGCCAGGAGAGCCCCTGGGAGCAGGTGCCCACGCCCAGGGTGCAGCAGCTGGTGTGCTGGCCCAGCTCCCGCAGCGCCCTGCAGCCTCTGGCACCGCGCCTGCACTCCTTCCTCGCACACCTCGTCCGGGGCTTCTTTCCCCTGCCCAAATGGCATCACAGGGCAGGGGTTTTCTCACATGGGCACATTTGTCATGTAGACAGGATACTATCAGTCACTCCGTCTTTGAAATAACTCAGGAAGTGCCCTGGAGCACTAGTTGTGCTGATATTGCTTGATATGTGGGAAATGAAGGTTCATTCACTCGATCACCCCTGGCGGGATGAGAGGAATAGTAGCTCTCCCGTGTGGCTCCCACCTCCTCCCAAGTACTTTGGAGGAAAATCCCCTCAGCAGCACAAATATTAAGGCTGGTTAATCAAAGATCACATGCTTTGAGGTTACTAAGTTATAAAGGAGAAAGGCTTGTAGGCATTCTTCAGTTTAGAGTGGAGCATTTCTCAAAGGAGAGAAGAACTCAAATGCAACTGCCAGACTTTCTGAGTCCTATCCATCTTTAAAGTTGAGCAGAGAATTTACTTCTGATTTACAGAAGCTGTCAGAAGAGAAATTTTATACAAACTGATGGAGCTTTAATTACGGTGTCTTGGCAAAGAGGTCTTAGGAAAATGGGAGATGCCTGAATTGAGAAATATCCTGAAACCAGAGGATCTGGTTAATAACCTGAGAGACAGATGATGAGAAAGCCGAAGTGCTGTTTACTCAGGACCTACATCCAGAGCTGTTAGGATGAAAAGGTGCCTGTGACATACCGAGCTGCTGCCTGTCATTTCCTGAGACGTGTCACACACGCCTTGTGCGGAGAGATGAGCGCTCGGCTTACAGCAGTGGTAGAAAGCAGCTCTGTGTGGGGCAGGGGCATTAATCTCGCTTTGCTCTTCATTTCAGCTGCAGAAAAAGAAAAGTGAAGGCTTGACCACCGGCAGCACTGAAAAGTGAGATGAGAAAGTCTTTGAGCAAAACTTCAGCCCTAAGCTCCTTGCCCTACAGCCTGCACCCTGCTCGCACAGGCACTGCCGCCGCCGGGCACCAAGGGCTCCCCTCACGCCCAAGGCAGCCTCCCTGGCTGGACTTCCCCCGAGGACACTGCACAGGCTGCAGCACTGCTCAGGTCCTCAGCGGGTTTGCCTGTTTGGTGACCACACCGACCACAGCCTGTAGAGACAAAGCGGAGTTTAGCTAAGGAGCCTTTTCTGGAAAATAATCCACATCCAAAAGCAAAAGTCGTTTTAGTCTAGATGCTCTATGTATGTGTACAGCAGTATGCTAATTACAGCATAGCTTAACAGATGCTTATATTCTGACAGGGGTCCTGGCATATATTTTTATCTGCCTAGTAGGCCCTAAAGACACATTTCTCTGTATTATCCTCTGAATTTTATAGTGTTCACAGTACATTCAGAAGCCCAGCACAGTGGATGCAAATTTTGTTGTTTGTTTTCTACACTAGAAGAAATCAGAAGAAAACTTTGTGAGTTTGCAGGCTCACTTTGTGGCCTGGCACAGCTAGACAACCTGGGATTTTTCAGAAGAAGTAAAGAAGGGAGCACAAGGCTGAAAACACTGTGCAAGCCTATTTTTATCCTTGTGGATGTAAAGAGTAACAAAAAGAAAAACCTTCAAAGATGTACATAATTTTTTTTTTACTTTTAAACTGATCTGCTAAATAATATATTCTTCTAAAGAAATGGGTGTTGTATTATTTTGTGTATGCATTCATGTGAGAACTGTCTCTGTTTCCAAAGACAAATTATTTCAGAATGAATATAAGGTAAGGGGCTGTAAAGAAGAGGGGTGAATCAACTCTCCTTAAGAGGAGAAGCTTTAGAAACTTTTTTTGGTGGTATACTTGCATCATAAGCACAATGCCATGTTCACTTGCCTTGATGACTTTGTAAAGGTTGGGAGCCAAGTTCTCCCTGGAGTTGCAGTCATGCAAACAGACAGCAGGCATTATGCAGCCCAGGACAGAGTTGGCCTTCTGGGCTGCAATTGCACATTGGTGGCTCATGTCCAGCTTTTGATCCACCAGTACCCCCAGGTCTTTTTCACAGGGCTGTTCTCTAGCATGTCTTCTCCCAGACTGCATTGATATCTCTGGTTGCTCCAGCTCAGGTGCAGGACCCTGCACTTGGCCTTGTTGAACCTCATGAGGTTCACCTGGGCCCACTTCTCCAGCTTGTCCAGGTCTCTCTGGATGGCATCCCATCCCTCTGGCATATCGACCTCACCACCTAGCTTGGTGTCATCAGCAAACTTGCTGAGGGTGCTCTCAATGCCACTGTCAATATAATTAATGAAGATATTAAACAACACTGGTCCCAGTACAGATCCCTGAGCCACACCACTTGTGACTATTTTCCATCTGGACATTGAGCCATTGACCACTACCCTCTGGATGCAGCCAATTCCTTATCCACTGAACAGTCCACCCATCAAATCTGTATCTCTGAATTTGTGGGGGATGTTGTGGGGGACTATGTCAAAGGCCTTGCAAAAGTCCAGATACATGACATCCGTAGGTCTTCCCTTGTCATGTAAGGCAGGAGACCAGAATGGCTGAGTTGAGACCTGCTGGTCAAACTAAAAGGCAAGATGGAACTACACAGGCAGCAGAGCCATGCTGGTCTCCTGCCTTCCTTGCTCGATTTCTTACACCTGGGGACTGAGATCTCTTGTGGTCTATGGAAAGCATCCTTAAAGATCTGCCAGCTCTGGCCTGCACCTTTGTCCCTCTTTCTGTTGCACAAAGCTGTATTACCTCAGTTACTTTCCAATCTCCCAGGGAGATCAGTATCACCTTGAAACATCCATCCCTCTACCCCACCCCTGCTTGCACATTTCCAGAGACCCAGGACAGACCCACAGCTACTTATCTCTGCTTGTGACTCTTTCTGCCCTAGCTACCTCCTGATCTACACAGGTTTTTTGTGTGTGGTTTTGGACTTTCTGCTGCAAATTGGAGAGGAGTCTGGATCCCTGGATTTGAACACTCAAGGGAGGTGGGAATATTCGAGTAAAGGGTCAGCTCCAAGCTACACAGATACCTTCACAGCTGGATGAACTAAACCCTAGTTTCGATGCTTAGAAGTTGGATCTGAATTACATGGTTTGGGCCTTTTTCCTGTAATAAATCTTACAATCCAAAGTACATTGTGACCCAGATTGTTCTGCTGTGGCATTATTCACTTCTTTTTCAAAAGTGAATCAAATTCACCATCTCCATTCAAACATATTTCCATCACAAATCAGCTCCCAAAGCAGATTTGCTGTGCAGGAGCTATAAACAATTGCTTAGGACATGCCAGTTCCTGCACTGAGCTAGCTCCATTAGATGAAAAAACTTGCTGTAGGAACTTGACTGCATCCTCCTCCCACTAAAGCTGTTTAAGAGTTAGGTCCTGATGGGAAGTTTTGTTGGGAAGTTCAGTTGGGAAGATTTTCTCTAGCTATAAACCCTAATCCAATAAGTATTTATGCACACGCTTATCTACCACAAGCCTTGTCGTGGCCCTGGAGCAGCTGATTGCACAGTGCAGGCTCCTCAGCCTTCTCCAATTGAAGTGCATGGCAGTTAGAGAATTGATGGCCCATGGTGCTTGTTTTGGCTCCATCATTTTTAAGAGCAAGCTGGAAACTGTTTACTGGAGAGAGATGATCAGAAGATGTTGGTGAAATTCCACTTACTTTATCTGAGATGCATCAGAGACATGGAGAGGAGAAAGCAACCCAAACTCAAGGCTGTACTAATGACTGTTATGATGCTGTAATGGGCTGTGTTGCTTATTGAGAGAACAGGCAACATCCAGGCTGCTATTCTAAGCAGCTGTATAAAAGACCACATGCAATCACAAACAGCTATTGGTATAATTGGGAATACCACAGCATTTTTAAATCTCATTTGCCTTTGTAATAGTAGATTTCTAAGAAACAATCCTCCCAACATACATTTAATCAAGGGGAATGCAAGGCATTCTCTCATAATTCTAGTTTCTTATACTTTCTCCATAATATTTGATGCTTGATTGACATGCAAATTAACAGATTTGAGAATCTGGGCAATCAGCCCATTAAAATGTCACCCATTTTCAGGATGAAAATGAAGGTTTTTGAGGCTGCTAGACAGATCTCTCAAGTGTGATTTAATCTTTTCTCTCCCTAATCCAATGAGTAAGACTGAATACTGTATCTCAGTGATGTTGCTTCAGCTTATTGTAGATGCCTTACAAAGAACTTTCTATGATCTGTTGTATGTGTCTTTTCAGCATCATGACAGTGCCACATGCATCCATCCCAACCTTACATTGCTACTGCCATGCTTGTGATCAAAGATGAACACAAGACAGGCTATAACTATTCCATGACATTTAGCTTGGAAAACTAACAATGAGCCCTGGGATTTTACTTCTTAAATTTTTTAAATTATGAGATTCCACAGGCCTGTACTTTCACTTCATTTTTTAGTATGGCTTTCATAATCGGCTCTAACTTAGGCTACAGTCTAACTGCATGTCTTGGGAAGGAAACAGCTTTTAAAAAATGTGAATACCCCCACAGCAGCCATTTTGCAGTGAAAATTTAGTGTGTGTTAAGTACACAGGTTATGTAATGCCAAAGAAGCATCTGCACACGGAAATTGCTAATCTCAGCACTGCCTCTGAGCAGCAATAATAACAGCATCTGTTCCATATGGGAGCAAAGCAAAGTAGTGGTGCAGAGTCTGATCCCATCAGGAGAATCACTGTCAGGCAGTGCCCAGTTTTCCCATTTAAACAGTGAGCTTTTACTGCAGGCTGCCCCTTCTATCTGGAAACATCTGAAGAACATGACTTACCTCTGTCTGGTTTGTGGTATTAAAAGCACACACACTTTATCCTCTTAGCATATTGTTCTGTGTTGTTGTGAAGGTTTCTGTGTGAGAGCAGACACAGTGGGGCAAATCACCTACCCAACTAAGGTAAAATCTCCTGATACTTACATCTTTCCCACACTACCATCTCCTCAATTTCCCTCTGGCAAGGTGAGGTATAAGAGACAGCAACATGGCTGTTAGTGGCAAGGAGCACTCAGCCCCAGCCTGCAGGCAGGATGCATGTGAAAGGACAGCTCTGATGTAGGGCCATCCAGCTGCTGTTCTGACTCCCAATGTAAAAAAATGATTTTCCAAAAGGTTGCTCTGGACTCAGGCACATCTCACCTCCGGGCTGTGGCTCAGAGGGCACCAGGCAGGTCCTGCCCTCCTGAGCCACCTCTCTGTATGTACAACCCTCTGCCATGCAGCACGTTTGTGACAAAGGCTCTTGAGTGCTGGCAAAGTGAAGGCAAGTCTTTCTAAAGTGTGTTTCAGATGGCTTGGGTCCTGCTTTCTAGGCAATGTGTCAGTGCAGCAGGTGATCTCTCCTTTCTCTTAGCTCTCCAGAGGAGTGCCTAGGCAGCGGTAAAATATGTATGCTAAAAAACTAGCACATTGGAGTTCTGATTGGTGTGTGGGTGCATAAGAAACCACTAAGGTTAATAATAAACCCAGCTCTGCCCCTGGCTTCAAATCCCAGCTGGCATGTGTCACCTAGCAAGGGCTTCCCTCTCTTTTCAAACAGAGACCTACCTTTGTAAAGCATGTTGGGGTATTTGGATGTAAAATGCTCCTCACTGCAAGAATCAAGAGCTACTATTTTCAGAAAATATTACTTCATAGAAACTTTTAGCCAAAAAACTTGTTAGATGTTCTCACAAATGAAGAAGCTGTAACCAACAAATCAAACCTTCTTTTTCTTCACGAACATGTTGTAGTAGATCTGGCTCTTCACTAGTAAGAAGCCATACATGCTGCTATCTCACACACTTAAAAAAAAAAAAAAAAAAAAAAAAAAAAAAAAAAAAAAAAAAAGCTTTCTAACTATTTTGGCATGTAATCAGAAATTACAGGTGTTCTCAGGAGCAGGCACACACATAAAATGGCTATCTGTAGACATTTTTATAATACTGCTCCTGGCTCTGTTGCAAGACAAACTAAGAACCAGGAGGGTTTGGAAAGTGTAAACTAGTTTTGTCACAGCCAACATTTGCTGTGGTGTCTTGGAGGAAAAAAATCTCTGTTTTCCAAACTATGTGGAAGCATACTTACTGCCCAGCTAACAGAACTGGCAGATCCTCAGCTCTAAATGAAGCTCCCTTGGAGCAGCCCTATTTATTTCTAGCTAAAAGATTCACTGATGCTGTTTTGGGATCAGGACAGCTGGGATGTGCTCCAGGCAGAAAAACACAATAAGAAAGTGTATAAATTCTCCTCAAATCTGTGCACCCAAGCCATGCCTTCTAGCATGCCTCTGCAAGGCAAATGCCTCTCCAACTCATCCCACCAGAGAGCTGCCAGGCTCTGCAACCATCCCATAGCACATGTGGATGTTCTAAAGCACCCACAACTAACGGAATTGGCATATGGACAACCAAACTATAAACCATTAGATACACATGCATCTCAGTGGAAAGGCAGATGAGACCTGTCCCTTTCCTGGCCTAACACAGGAGAGCACATCAAGTCAGAGAGATAGGCAGCCAGGTCACTGTGTGGTGTGGGGGTATAGCATCTCCTTAAAATTTTTCAGCCTTGGATACTATGGGGGTTTTCTAGGCTTTCCCAGATAAAAACAGTGTTTATCTGTGCATAGTTCACTCCTGGCATGGTGTCTCTGGCTGTTTGTTTGCTACATGATCTCCCCTGTTCACCACATCTGAAAATGTCCCCCACAAAGGGAGGAACAGACTAGATATAAGGAAGACATTTTTCATTATGAGAGTGGTGAGACACTGGAACAGGTTGCCCAGAGAGGTGGTAGAAAGTTCCAGGTTGTTCCCCATCCTTGGAAACCTTCAAGGTTGGGCTGGATGGGGCTCAGAGCAACCTGATCTATTTGAAGATGTATCCCTGCTCACTGCAGGGATTTTGGACTAGAAGAACTTGAAAGGTCCCTTACAACCCAAACCATTTGATCATTCTATGAAAGGACATTGGGCTCTGACTGCTGTGGCTCTTGTGTCCAGCCATGATGGCCCTCAGCACCCAGCAGGGTGAGGGCTTCAACATAAACCCAAAATGGCTGGCAAAGTGAAGGCCATGAGAACGGGCCTTTGGCTCTGAGGCCATTCTGCTCCTTCCAGCTTGGTACCAGGGAAGTCAGGTGAGGTTGCTTTTTCAAGGGAAGCTTCTCTTTTGGGCTGGATGGGGTTTGTTCAAGTACTTTTCCATCTGGCCCTGCAGCATTTGGTCTGCTTTTGAAAACAATGTGCTGGAAATGAGGGCAGGCTGGGGAAACTGTGCAGGCAGCAGCACAGCCTTGCAACCAAGGAGATGCCAGAGCACCTTGGAAAGCAGGGAAGAGCCTGGGACAGATACTGGTCAATCCAAACTCCTTTTGGACCATGAGTTTGGTGCCTCCTTCCCCACTGCCTCTCTACTACCCTACTGCTTCTCAGCACTGTCCAGGGCCCCTGGACTTGAACAGTGCCGCTGAGGCTGGCCAGCAGGATTTGGCTGCAGGGAGACAACTGCTTATCTTGGGGAAGAGCTGAAGAAATATGTTCCTAAAGGTTATAGGATAACAAGTGTAAAGAAATATGTTCCTAAAGGTTATAGGATAACAAGTCTAACATACCATGTACTTCAGAAAGTTCACTGGGGTGATGTGTGATAAATTACAATGTAATTTATTCCACGCTGCATTTTTTTTCCCCTCACTCCAGACTTTGATCCTCCTTGTCATGCTGGCTCCTGTGTGCATTGCCAAGGGCAGATTTCCAGCTGCAGTGACTTGTCCTAGCTCCTTTGCTTGCAGAGGACATGCCACTCATTTTATGGAAGGTGAATGAAGGCTCCATCATCTAGAGCTGCTGGACACTAGCCCCATTCTGCCAGTGAAGGGCAGTGAGTTTCATCTGAATCTGGAAGGCAGCCTGCATTCAAGGAGATCCTGATTTGTAGGACTTCAGTGGACAAAAAAAGCATAGGAATCTGCGCTTGATTTAAAGTGTTTAATTTTATCCTACCAGCCATTTCATTTCTTCATCCCATAAGGTGATTTATTCATTAACCTGCACTTCATGTTGCCACCACCCATGCAGAAAGCATCAGCTGCTGCCCGACTGCTGCAGTGCTAAGCACCTTCATGAGAGACTGGGCTGTGACAGGTCACCCAGCTTCACCCATCAGCAGGTACATTTGAAAAGCAGCAAAATGCATTCCTATGCCTACATCTTATTTTATTTATATTTATTTAACTATCTTGACTAACAGGAAAGTTGTGAATGATCAGATAGTGGCTCCTACAGTGTTGAAATGCACTGAATTACAGGCATTCATACAGCTTCATCTACATGTTCTAAAGAATCAAGGCTTAACATGTGTCTTTTGCATGAAAACTCATAAAATTATATTGAAAAAGTTACCAGCTGAATAATATAAAAAGTTTGCACCTGTCAGCATGGCAGAACTCTTTCTTTCAAACATCAACCACGCATGCTAACTCAGGAGGCTTACGTTTTTTTCAAAACTGATATTAAATCCAGTATTTTCAGTGTAGTAACCATATAACACCTCTGAATTTATCTCTAGGACAAAGGTCTTTTCTCATCTAGGTTGTTAAAATTTAACTAGGAAGACAATAATCATCTTGAAAGACACACTGAACATGGAAGGAGATTCGGTGGCGTGACCTTACAAGAGGAACTCAAAGTTTGCAGAGCAAGAATGGTGTTTGCAGACTGTAAAAGAGAGTAACAACCTCTGGGACGTTCTTTCAAAAAAGAGGTGAATCCTGCACTGCACTGGAAAAGGGACAATTTGCTTTCCATACAGCGGGATCAAAATCAAAGCCTGTTTGACAGATAGGATTTGAGTGATTATTAAAATTTCTCATTTTAGCCCTGCCTTGTTCAGAGCTCAGTAAAAAGTTAGTTTCTCCACCGTCAGTTAGTTCAGAATTTGCCCTCTGAATGTGCATTTACATCGTGCACTCTTCCTGAAGCTGGGGACAGGTGCCTCCAACTAGTTGCCTGGAAAAAATAATCTTCTCTGTAAATAAACCAGGTAACCAAGAGCAGATAAGAGTGCCTGGAATAGCCCTGGGCATGTATGCACATGCTACCCATACTCTACATCCCAACTGTTGTTGTATTTTTGCCAGCAGGTGACTGGCAGCATAGCCACGGATGCTCTGTGGAATGGGGCTCCTTCTTCCTCCCTTGCCCAGCAGAGGAGGAATCCCAGCAGGCACTAGAGGGTGATCAGAAGCCAAGCCCTTGTGCCATTTCACTCAGTGCACAGTATTTTTGGTCAGCAAGAAGAGAAGCTTACATTCCCACCTGCACTCTTAGCAAGGCAAGCACCATGAAAGCACCACAGTTACACAGCTCACCTTTTATTGGGTGACAGACATGGCAATGACCAAGGTATGATACTGCTAAGGGTGGCAGCATGGCTGTGACCTTGTTGTTGATGCTAACACCAGGGGAAGCTGGCAGTTGCCAGGTCAGGGTTGGCCTCCGCAGGAGGGATGCAACTATAGCACAGGGAAGAGCAAACTTGGCACCCCCAAAATCTCTATCTCATGGCCCCACCTTCACCCTTTGCCTTCCTAGAGGGGTAAGGAGTCCCAGGTTTGAGGCTGTACAGGTCTGCTCTGCCAGTGCTGCTAAGGCTGGGGCTATCAGGCTTAAGAAGAACAGAGGAGTCCATGATGAGGACCTCCTGTTGAATGAGGTCCATGCAACATGTGCTTCCCACGGCAGTGAAGGTAAGAGCTGGCACTGCAAAGCCAGGACACAGGACATGGGCACACCTTACCAGGACTTCGTGCATAAAGAATAGAAGTGAGGACTGTGCTAGCCCTACCCAAGGAACAATGTGCTGGGCACTACTGCCAAGTAACCAAGATGGAAAATAAGAAGCTTCAGTCTCCTAGGCACAAGAGTTAAATGTCTTTATGATGTTCATGTGTTTTTCAAGTTGCAAACTGGCATTTAACTAAGTAGGTTTGGCAGTTAGATTTGCAGAAAAATTTGCATACCAGCCTCATTTGACAAAATTCCAATTAAGCATTCAGCGCATGCAAGAATGGCAGATGCACAGGCCTACCAGGTGTGCTGTTTTATGCTGTGTGATGGCTCTGGTGTTTACATCAGACACGATTATATCCTCGTCAACCCAAAAATTGATTCATTCCATCCATTTCCCACATTGTCCAAATCTGAAACCTTTTATCTTCTTCAGTTTTTCACTTTTTTTCAGAATTGGGTTATTGCCTACTCTACTCCATTAAGAAACCCTTTTTAGCCCACCTAAATGTTAAATGTAAAAGCAGCATATCAACAAGGAAACACAGGAGCCTGTCATTTCTTTTCATGCTGGTACTTACTGTTCAAAATGCCCTAGAAGAATATTAATGATGTCTGTCTTTTCACAGGTAAATGGGACTAATTGTTTGAAAAGACTCTCCATCTTTGGAAGCATGCTGCACCAAGCAGACCATTTCATCAGTCTTCCACAAAACACACTGAAAAACCTGGGATGACCACCACAGTAGTCTCCTCATTTCTAACTGCACAACCATTGTATTAAGGAACTGCCATGGAGGAACAGAGAAGAAAATTAGATAATTTTTTAATGTTTTTTTGGTTCTTAAGAAGTTAGCAAGGTGGGGAGGATAGTAGCCACTATTCTCAGTGGCTACATAGTGCTAACAATAAGCAAATTTTCTATTACACATCTGTAGAAGTGTCTGATCACTTCAAACACCTCTGCCAGGAATACAATTCTGTAGGCAATGTGCATCAGCCACCAACAGGCTCCAGCTCTGAGTGGTCTTGCAGGTGCAGTTCCCCAGAAAGACAAGCAAGCTGCATGGCCACTAAAACCACAACAGTTGAAGATGGAGCCAGTGCTACCCCTCTCAGCACTGAGACTACCAGGAATTTTTTCCAGTATTTTCTTCCTCTAGATCACGTTGAGATTAACTGGTTGGTAATTTTATTGTAATCACAAATCCTAGGGAGGATCACCAATGCAAAGAATCCCCAAAGGGTTTGGCTAAGTTGCAACCTTGACCTCAAATCTTAGACTATCTACCAAATCTAAACACTGCTTCATTGGTTTGGCTTTAATAAGGGCACTTCTACAGTGGTTATCCACATAGGATCTGTACAGACATCTGTAAGGATACAATGGAAATGGGTGTCTCCTCTTCCTAGGAGAAGACAGAGTAGATAAGAATAATTTAGATGTGTTTTTCTCCTGAATTATGTCATTTTATTGCAAGTGGATGAGCTCTGCTGGGAACACTGTGCTCAGCTCAGTTAAGTCCAAAGAGCCCATTAAACTTAAAAGCAGGGCAAAGCAAAGCACACTGGGACAAATACCAGGCTGTCTCTACCCTCCGCAGGAAAGACTTTTCCTCTAAATAGGGGTGTACTTGACTAACCATGAGCATGTGAGCTGGAAATCAGAGTCCAGCGCAGAGCCACAAAGATGATTAAGGGAGTGGAACATCTCCCTTCTGAGGAAAGGCTGAGGGAGCTGGGTCTCTTTAGCTTGGAGAAAAGGAGACTGAGGGGTGACCTCATCAATGTTTACAAATACATAAAGGGTGAGTGTCAGGAAGATGGAGTTAAGCTTTTTTAAGTCATGACCAGTGATAGGACAAGGTGTAATGGGTTCAAATTGGAGCATAGGAGGTTCAAGGTGAATATCAGAAAAAAAAATTTTACTGTGAGAGTGACAGAGCCCTGGAACAGGCTGCCCAGGGAGGTTGTGAAGTCTCCTTCACTGGAGACATTCAAAACCCACCTGGACGCGTTCCTGTGTGATGTGCTCTGGGTGACCCTGCTCTGGCAGGGGGGGTTGGACTGGATGAACTTTTGAGGGCCCTTCCAACCCCTAGGATTCTATGCTACTGCCCAGGGAGCAGGGCAGAAATCGCTATTGCAGGGTCATGCTCACACACTTCACCACCTCCTGGCTATGGGCTCAATTAAGTACCACCCACTGCAGGGGTGGTGCAGATGTGTCTCTTCTGAGAGGAATAGCCTTTCCTCCTGCCAGGGTTAAAAACAAGTGTGTAGTGCACGCTAGGATGGAAGTCCATTTGGTTTGAGGCCCTGGGTGACCTGATTCAGCCAGAGCAGACAGGGCTGAGTGTATGTGATGCATTGCAGGAAAGCAGAAGTTTGCTCTGTCCCGATAGGGAGCGCACCCAGTGTAAGCTGGGTGTGGGTGGTGGCTATGCAGCTTTAGATAGCACTCTGCTGCCAACTGGGTGGACCAGCTCAGGAGCAGCACTACCAGTAAAGTGAACCAAGTAAGTGAACTGGGAACCTCCTAAGAATTGCAGCAGTTACTAATTTCTGCATGGATTTCCTCTGTGCTATCTAGATAACGCTGCAGTTTGTTGAACTTCCCAGCCAGCATAAAAAAAGAACAGATAGGGTGAAAAAGCCTCTTGTTTTTTGACTTATCCAAGCAATTTTTTTTCAGTGCCTTCCTCAATATACCCATTGCTTATTCACAGGAAGCAAAAATGCAGCCACAGCTTTTCCATGCTGGTAACCGACATGTCCAAATGGAGCTGCTGTACCCAACTGTTTGCTCAAGCTGCTGCATCTGACCAACAAGCACTTTGAGTTTTAAGCCACTGACTTTTTATGCAGAGGACTCTATAGCTGTAAAGGTGAAACAGGCAGGAGGATTCTTCTGTATTTCTTCCTTTTACTGTAGATCCTACCTGTGCTGGCTTACAAAACCAAAACAAGGAGATGGCTGAAACTTCCTCCTGGCTGTACTGTGGAGTGTAGAGGAGGGAGGGAGCCTCATTTGATATAAACATTTTGGAAAAGCAGTTTGAAATCTCATCTAGCTGCTTTTGCACTCAGCAGAGGGGGATCACCACAGTCTTTTGTCCTAATTTGGCTACAGGTTTGTTAGTTTTTGTGGGTTTTTTCCATTTCTACTTTTGGAATTTGGGAGGGGTTTTGTTTTTTTTCAGGAAGGCAGTAGAAAGAGTGGGAAAGGCTGAAGCAACAGTCTTATTACATAATTAAAAACGTCTTTGTAGTAGACATATGTATGTCTGTCTTTCTAGTAGAACAAGCAGGTAGAAATTATTTTTCTCTCTAAATAAACTGTCTGCAGAAATTTAATGAAAACTGAGAACTACTGGTTGGTTTTTACTGTTCTTCCAGAAGTTGCCTGACACGTAACAGTTATGCCTCGTTTACAAAACAGAATTTCTTGGTAGTCTGGAAATGCAGTATATGCAATTCTTAAGACAGTGACTAATTATTACAATTATTATTTCCTTGAAGATAAGAAGCCTTCATTTTTTTAATGGCTGCTTTATTTGCTGAATCCTGTTGGCCTTAGATATGATGATGATGATGAATTATTATTTCAGGTAAATCTAAATGGTACATAGATAATACGAACTCTTATATAGACCAGGAAACAGGAAAAAGATCAGACCAATGTTGGTTTTTACTTAAATAGTTAGTGTTTCCCATCCTACCCTTCTTGAGCTTTGGAATATTAGATAGCAAAGGAAGTACTGCAATGTGAAATAATGCAACCATAAAAGGGAAAAGTCAGTGGAGAAATCCAAGACACCCAGCATCACAGAAAACTAACTAGAATTTATATTGGATGATGCCATCTTCACAACATGCTGATGAAAAAAATACAGTAAGACAGTTCTTACTTCAAAGCATAAAACCCTGGTGGGTTACAATACAGCTGTAAAGGCAGTTAATCAAGCTATGTGCCTGAAATCCTACACAGAAGAGTGCTGAAATGGATGTTTTAATTGGTGTTTTCCACACCGACTGCTGCGTTTCATAACTGCCTTTCCTCAGTAGCCACTTCAGAAAGGATCAACAGCAACAGCTACTTGCTTACACAGTACCTCTTTCTTTAACACAAAAAACCCTTAACACTGCCAGCGTATATTGCTCCCTAACCACTGCACAGATTTAGGCTGTCCCCTTCTCCTGCCATGACTGAGAAGGGTGAGGGTCAAAAGCTGTGTAATGAGTATTGTTCATTTCCCATGTACATGTCAAGTTTAAAACAAAGGTTGGCAGCAAGATACAATACAAGGTAGCTTAGTGTTAGAAAGCACTTTGGGTCTCCTAATAATGGTTGGGTTTGTTATATTTATGTATATGACTAGGTCTGACAGTCTAAAACTAAAATTTCTATTTCAGATGAGACTATTAAAATTCTTTGCATCCCTATGAACAACACGCAGAAATAATATATCCTGCTTGTAGGTGTAAATCTGATCAATCTCAGACAAGTGAACAAGTGTATGAATCTTTTCTGTCAAAAGTCAGAGCCTTGCTGTTGGTAGGAGCAGATGGGCTCCGTGACTGCATTCACGTCCTATTTGATTCTACCCATATTTGCTTTGTGCTGATTCTCTGAAGTTAATACATCCATCTAGCTGCCATACACTGTTTCAGTTAAAAGGTGAAATAAACAACCAACAGTACCTAACTTCCATATCTAACGAATATCAGTCCCACAGATTTTAATAAACTCTTACTGAATGTCATTGAGACTTGAGGCTAGAAGTATGGATTAGAAATGGGCAGGTTGCTGCTCCCAGGTGTTCAAGTTACACACCTAGGAACACCTGTGTGGACACACACAGACACACACCCATTATTCCTATTAACAGAAAATGGAGGGGTGGGGAAATATAGTATCAAAAGAAATACACTGTTGCTGCTGCAAGCTGTCTTGAACACAAAGTGTCAGGTCAAACAATAATTTTTCATCATTGTTATGGTCACTTGTAGCTGTGGTCCAGCTTCCAAGGCACCCATAGCCAGTGTAGTTAAATTTGGAGTTGAGATCTGACAGATTTTAGCTGCTAATCCCTGCAGGATGCAGTGCTATTACACCACAGGCCTGCTGAGCAACACACGCTACATGAGACCTGTGCAGTCACCATTGGTGCTGAGGTGCATTTGCCCACGTGCTGGGCACAGTGTCCCCAGCACTGGTCACAAGCTGCAATACTGCTGCCTGGGGACCTCAGCACCAAAATCTATCTTGTGCTCGAAGGTGTCCAGAAGAAGAACTAGCCCCTGCTTTGGTGGATGACTTAGCCTGAAGTGAAGGATGATGCTGGGGAGAAAAGTGAAGCCACAACCAGTTATAGTGCAGAGCAAAAAGCCTGAGCATTCTTGTTTTGAGTGGTTGGGGTGCAGATAAGTGCAACTACGAGCTGCTGCTGGGTTGTGCTCTGCACCCTGCTGCTTTGCTCAAAGCAGCCCTGGGCCAGGTTAGTTGGCAGCAACCTGCAAGAGCTCACTGCCTGCACGTGCAGACATGTGCCCTCTGCCACAGCCTCCACTTGCAGGTCCCTGCCTTCTGCAAAGACATTTTATCTCCTTGCAGCCTTTGGTTTATTTCTTAGCTGCTCCTTTGCCTTCCAGGAGTCATTTTAGTCCCTAAGAGGTTTTTTCCAACAGAATTTCTACTCTGACTTTGACAGGACTGAGGAAAAGTCAAGGGGTAAAAAGGTGCTGATGTCAAGCAATCACCTAGTTCAGGAGTGGAAGAGCACTTCTAGTTCTTGAAGGAATTTCCAGGCCCTTGGTATTCAGAGGTGCACAGTAACTTAAACGAACACACTGGAAATGGAGATCTCTTGACCCATACAGTCATTCAATTCTCTAGTCATGTTTTTTCCAGCCTCTGCATCTACAACTATTGACAAATCACATCCAGCCTGTTTTTTTCTCATTTGCACGTGTTTTGGTTTAAAATACTGAGGAAAAGAAACTCAGTATTGCTTCAACTTCTTCCTTACATGAATTTTTAAAGGCTCTGTGGGTTGTCAGCGCTCAGGAGAGAGGCAAGGGAGTTGCACAATCACCACAAAAAAGTCTATAGTTCAGTGTGGGGTGAACTTCTACGGCCTATAAATACCCCTCTGAATGGTTTGAGAGTTACCAGTTCTGCTATAAAACTACACCCAAGCTGACCCATCCCCTTTTTGCTAGACATATATATATATATATAACATGCTTTGGTTCAAGTTCAGAAAATAAACACAAGCAAGTGACATCAGGTTTAGCCATTAGAAATAAATAGTTTAAATACCAGGGAGAGGAGTGTTGTCTCACTCTGCAACAGTGGCATTAACTCCTGTTTAATGACTTGTGGGTGCCTAACAATTTTCTATTCAAGGTGCAGACACACTACAGTGGATTAGAACTTTCAACAAGTTTCCTTTCTCTGATAACTTCTCATAGACCCCTTCAAAGTGGTCCACTGACATGTACAGCCTCACAACTTAAGCTCAGGAACTGTTGCATGCAGAAAACAAAATAGAAAATGGAATAGGAAAGAAAAACTTGAAAGAAAACAAATTAAAACAACAACAACAAACCACACACACACACAAAATAAAACAAAACCCAAACCAAACCAGAAAAACAAAATGGCCCAAATAATCTGCCATATAACACATGTCACTCTCACACACCACCATCTGTGGTAAGTTCAAGCATTGGAAGAATTTTTGCTTTTCTTCCAAGACAGCAGGCAGAGTAAGGACCACAAGTGCACCCCACAGCCTTTAGCTCACACCACCATTTCAAAACCAGTATTACCTTGTGACATGCAGAAGTGATCCAATACAGACTCCTGTTGCAGTTTGCCCTGTATCAGCAGGCTTCATGCTTGGAAGAGAATCACTTCTTCACCAACAGCTACCAAAAAAAATATTTGGTTCTTTTTCCATCCTGTTCAGTTCTCAAGCAAGCTGAGTACTGGCTCATTTCTGGTAAGATCGCACTATTGAATCTGTGCACAACCCATCTCCTCACCTGAACACTCACAAAGTTACACCCTGGGGCTGAAGTTTTCTTAATTGCTTCCCCAACTAACTTCCCAAGAGTCCCCTTTTAAATTAGATTACGACAAGAACTAAAAAGTTTTAATAGCCACTGTAATACGGCAGGTATCTCAGTCTCCAAGTCACCATTCCTACCTGTAATAAGAAGCATTTCTGATGGCAATTTCTCATCCTTTCTTAAAGACCAAGAAAAATATACATCCCTGGTGTCATACCAATGTATTTACTGTTACAGATCCAATTAAAGGTTTTAACCTCACAGATGTAACTGTCCTTCAGAAGACTGAAATTACAGAGTTTCATAATCCCAGCTTCTTGTCAGCATGGGATGTAGGCAAACTCCTAGGGAATTGGCCTACCTGTTGTTGAGGTCCATTACTGACATTCAACATCTTCCACAAGAGAAGCAGAGGCTACAAACTGTCAGCAAACCAAGCAGCTGGGCCTCACATCTGTATTTCAGCTTGAAGTTTAAGCCTTTCACCACATTCCCAACCTAAATATAAGAAAGCATTTGCTCCGTTTATGACATCACACATGCATGCGTATACAATGATGCACTGCAGAAATCATTAATTCTAATACAGCCCAGCTAAGGACAAACAACGCCTTCGCTGAGCAAGGAGGGCAACGCGTGAATGAGAACATGATCCTCACTAATCTACAGTATAAATCAAGAAAACATTCAAGCCAACTTCTAGGAAACAGCAAGGGCTCCACATAGCACAAGAGCTGTGAGGCACCTGCATACTCAGGCAGTAACTTCCGAGGAGGAGGCGTCTCCAAACCTGGCCAGCTCTTTGCCATGAGAGCCAGTTAGCCACTCCACCAGGCCAACCTGATGGTTCAGGCACTCTCTTTAAAGACAGACAAACACATCAGCTCAAAGGTGTTCGCTCCAGATCATGTAATGTCCTCATCAAGCCCAAACATACCCACCTACCACCTTCTCCTTTGTCCAAGACCCAGAACAATCCAGGAGAACTCAACTGATTTAATGATACCCAAAGATGCTACAGATCCCTGGTATGTGGATACTGGACAGAGGAGGGTGAATTGCTACACTATATCATAATCTTTGTGGATGTGACACTGTATTCTTTTGTCAAGTAACTGTATATGTACTAGAAACTAATTCACATTTCATTTGTGCCAAGGCAGATCCTGCCAGAATTGAGA
The DNA here is from genome assembly GCF_000747805.2 of Chaetura pelagica. Lineage (NCBI taxonomy): Eukaryota > Metazoa > Chordata > Aves > Apodiformes > Apodidae > Chaetura > Chaetura pelagica. Next base: position 3,051,222 of record NW_009951950.1, on the reverse strand, counting down.
CAATACCACTCTTGACCTTTGCCAAAGTAGAAGGTTCTTTATTTAAAAGGAATCACCAAGAGAAATGACTCTGGAGATGAAGGACTGGCTCTGTACTACTGCACACAGTGCCCTATCCTTAAGGAGGCACTTCCAAACAGAAGGAGTATGAAAATAAATGTGACATCCTACAGCATAAGAAAGACTCATGTCCTCTGGGATGCACAATTGCACAATAAGGACAAGACTGCAATTTTGCCCAGACATAAGCAGCAAGTTCTGCTTCACTGCTAAGTACCTGATATTCATAAAATAAGCTACATCTCAACAATGTACAATTACACACTAGTGTAATTAAAATGAGTGCAAAATTTTTTATGTGTCCAGGTACTCCTGAGAGGACCACTATATAAAGAGATCTAGAGAACTATTAATGGCTCATAGGCTAATTCTGAATACTTTTGATGGATTGTACAGATTTCTACACCTGGTTTTTATGAAGTACATTATCTTCCATATAGACATAATGCCATCTGGTAGATGAATGTGTATGTCTTTTCCCACAATGAAGCAACACGTGATCCCATAAAGCTCTTACTGATAACTCCTCAAAAATATGTATTTCTTGGCTAATTGCAACTTGTAAGAGTTCTTGCTGAAAACAGCAGAATGCACCCCAAGATTTGCTCATAAGCTTCATCAGCCATCCTCACTGACACACTAGGATTGTATTGCAATAGAAGGATCTTCCAATAACATTGACTGACACATTTTACTTTTACTTTACAGTGTAAAAAAATCTATTTTTGCACTTCTTATTTATGCCACAAGTAAGAAGCAGCAGGTTAGAAGCTTGGCAGAATCCCTACTATATAAACTGAAGGTAAAGGGTGAAAACAGAGATGGTGAAGTCTCAGCTAAAACCATTCATACAGAGGAAGAATTTTGCTACATTCCCTTTTTCATAGCCAGGTACATTAAGTTGGTTGCCTTAAGTAATGGACCTTTCAAAAAGTTCAAAACAAAACAAAAACACCCAACACAAACCAAACCAGGGGGAAAAAAAAAAAAAAACCAACAAAAACCAAACCAGGGGGAAAAAAAAAAAAAAACCAACAAAAACCAAACCAGGGGGAAAAAAAAAAAAAAACCAACAAAAACCAAACCAGGGGGAAAAAAAAAAAAAAACCAACAAAAACCAAACCAGGGGGAAAAAAAAAAAAAAACCAACAAAAACCAAACCAGGGGGAAAAAAAAAAAAAAACCAACAAAAACCAAACCAGGGGGAAAAAAAAAAAAAAACCAACAAAAACCAAACCAGGGGGAAAAAAAAAAAAAAACCAACAAAAACCAAACCAGGGGGAAAAAAAAAAAAAAACCAACAAAAACCAAACCAGGGGGAAAAAAAAAAAAAAACCAACAAAAACCAAACCAGGGGGAAAAAAAAAAAAAATCACATCAACTTTTATCAGTGTACTTCCACCTGAAGAAGAAAGCCTGAACACAGTAGGCCAAAAGAAAATCCTGTTTCAAGGAAAATATCACATCCAATATTCATATATCATGCATGAGAGATTCCTGGGACTGAAGCACTAACACTATGCTGCTAGAAGCTTAGGCATATTGTAAATGCATTATCTGCTGCAAGCAGGATATTGTCAAATCAGGATACCTGAAAACCTGAATCTGAATAAAAGTTCAAACCTGTCTTCTTCCATAATCTATTTTATATTTAAAAACAGCTCACAAATAGTTCCTTTAAGCAAGGCAAAAGTTACAAGCTAACAGGGTCATATGGATGGTTCTTCAGTCTTCATCTTTTTTGTTTGTCCATTTGAACCCTGCTGCAGATCCTGCTTTTTCTTTTTCTGTTGCTGTAATCTTTCCTCTTTCCTCTGTAGGTAGGCAGCCATGTTATCAAATGAAGCCTTGTAGAGACTGTTGTAGTAGCTCTCTTTGCCAACAAAACCTGCAGTTGGGCAAAGAAAGAACACAAGTGTTAATTCCCTTAGTGGTCTCACCAATTACCTCCTCTACTGTAATTCTAAACAGTGGCATTCCAATTAATTTACTGTGGTCCTATCTACTTTATTAAAAATCAGAATTTACACTGTGCAAGCCTGATTTGTGTTGCGAAGCACCTGTCCAGCATTCACACGTCCAAGCACAGCCTCCATTTTTAGGCTAAAAAATTTGCAGAGGCAAACACCTGATGTTGGAAGTGAAGGGGGCACACAGCTCTCTTTATGCTGGACACTTGCAGACTTCAAGGCTTCTGTTTTTAAAACAACTACAGTCACAACTTCTTGTTAAGACATCCCATTGCAGTTGTTCCCCAAGACCTAAGCACTGCAAAGGGTGTATGCTACCTAACTGTGCTTAGCTGACTTGTCTCCTAAAGTACTAACATAAAAGCAGCCCAAAAAGTAGATCTTAAACAATTAATCACACTATCTCTAAGACTGTATCTTTAGAAAAGTTTAACAAGGAACTAACTACTATCCAAAAAAACCCACCACGCGATCAGGTTGCTTCTATAGTGAAAATAGAACAAGAGTAGCTGGCTAGGTCCATATTTCTAAAAATGGTTAGAATATCCATGCTACTCTCTGTTTTATCAGTCTGCACTAAATCTTGTTCTATTTTTTTAATGGAATTAATTATAACTGAATGTCAAACTAATGTGAACTTCAAGATTGACCTATGTCTCTCACATCCTACAGAATCAGCAATCAGGTGAAAGAAGTTTATAAAAGGACAGTATGCAGGCATTAAAACAACATGATTATCACCTTTTTTGAAATAAGTAACTACCTTTTCAAGTACTAATTATGCACTGGATTAAGTGCTCATCAAGTGAGGCTGCCCTTACTAATTAACAATAATAGGCTCTGTCATCTGAGCAATCATCCTTTCCCAGCTGCACCTCACTACCATGTATCACAGTAATTTGCTACACTGGCTAATTATGCTCAGAACCTCTTCTGCTACCTGCTTTTTACTTCTTTGTTGCTCATTTTCACCCAGACCTCATACTTCTAATTATCAGCCTGGCTGTCACTATCAAGTCTGCAACATCTACCTGCAAACACTCTCCCTTTCACAGGATTACCTGACTTCCTCTTAAAATTCAGAGACTGTACCAACTTAATTAGAACCTAACGACCAACTTAATGACAGGTACACCCTAAACCACCCAACACTAAATATTAAGGAGACTTTAAAACTGTACATTCCTATAATTCTTCCATCTTTATATATAGCCACCAAGAACAGACCAAAAAACACTGGCAACTGTAACAACTTTTTTAAGAAAGGTTCCCAGTCTCCCAGCAAAGTACAGGACAGAAATTTCCATTAATCAACTCTTAATACATAATGAGACATCCACTAGCATATGCTGCAACCCTTCCCAACCCAGAAGCCACCACTGACATAATTTCAGCTTCTAAAACAGGTTGGGTGGCTTTTAAATACAAAAAGCCCTGGAAATATAAGGTGCTTCTGAACTAATCAACTTTGTATTACTTTTGTGCCATAGTCTGGTGGTGGGGCAAAAATCAAGAACAAAATGAACCAAGCTTGATACCAATCTATTTAATCTGTGACACCAGCCAGGGTCACACCCTCCAGCCACAGCAAGCTCCACATCATCTGCCTTGCCAAAGTGGACATGAATGGCCCATTACTACCGTGAAGCTGCTCCTCCCATGGCTATTCCATTCTTAGTATCTGCCCTGTACTTCTGATAAAAGTGTGACACCCAGGTAAGAGACACGATGACTAACAACAGTCTTTGACATCAGAGCAGTAAGATGAGACTGCAGCAGACATGTCATAGGGCGTTAAGACACTTTCCTATCATAAGGCATCTATGTAAAACAGTTATTATGCTTCAATTCAGACCTAAATACCTATATCATTTTCTGGTAACAACAATTTGAACATACTTCATCAGCTGTACTAAATTCCATACCAGATGGAGTGATGGAACTGAGAAAACTGGAAGATGAAGCAATTTCAACAGCCAGCTGAACTGACCCAAATTCTGATCTTGCAGCTAAATCTTATGCTTTAGCTGTAAAAATTGAGTTTCCTAGGCCTTTAGGCCACATTTCTCACCTTTAAACACTGTCCAGTTGTCTTGAAGATATTTTGACATCTTCAGTAATCCCTTGTCATCAGTTATAGGCTGGGAAAAGAAGGAACATTAAATGATACTTGGGGAATAATAAACAATCTCATGTTTCACAGCACACTGAAAAATGCAACAGCTCTAGGATGACCACAGTGAAAGGAGAGCAAGTGTAAGCCCCCATGAGCTCTTTTAGGCTCCTTTTTCCCAGAACTGCTATAGAAACCTAACATGAGCTCACAAGTTCTGCTAGAAGAAAATGGATTCCCCTTATTAATCTGACAGGAAAAGGAGTATCATGAGGAACACACAAGAGTCGAAGAACACACTTAAAAGTTTCATTTAAAACTGCTTCACAGCTGTACCGTAAGTAGCTGGGGACTTAAAAAGATAACAAGTGAGTTTCCAGTTGTTTAATAGGCTATTAGAGAGACCCTGATAGCACATTCCTCAAATTTGACTCCCTGTTCTCAATGAAAAAAAAAACCAAACCACAAAACCCTTAATGCTCCCAGAATGCCTTGTCCCCCAAAGGATCCCTCGGAGGCAGGCACAGGAAGGCTGTGTGGAAAGCATTCCTGAGCAAACCACAAAGGGATTTTGTTGGTTTGTGGTTTGTTTGTTTTTTCAATAATCAAGCATAGCACACAGAAAGGTCAGGAATTGTTTAAAGTACTGAGCGCAACAGCTGCCAACCACTCTGCTTGATCCTGCTATCCCAGATGTTAGCTTTACCAGAGAAGAGACTGGCATTCATAATAAGCTCTCAGCAGCTTTACATTATACCCAGGTGAGAAGCAGAATGAGATTACTATCTATGACTTCTATTCTGTCTCAAGACATGCAGAAACGTGCCATTTTTCATTCCATTTTTGCTATGGCCTCATGACAACACAAATCATTCAGTGTGTTAGCATAACAAAAGTTCCTACCTTCCACTGTCCATCACATGGTCTGTACAATTGAAGAGGAGCTTCACTCTCTTCCTGCAAAATCCATAGATCTCCTGTTTCCTCAAATGCAATGTCCCATGCTTTATGTTTCAAAGAGATTTGCTGCCTGTAAAATAGCTGCTGGGCACTGGCATCAAGCTGAAAGATGTAGACTGTGGGAATACTTTTGAGAGGAAAAACTTAATTACCATTATTACCAAATACCACCTACAGCCACCACTTGTACAGCAAACTACAAACACCCACGCTTAATTCCAAACAGAGCCAAAGCAAAGTCATTAGGAATTACAAAAAGTTCCCTAGCACTTCAAGTGCAGTTTGCTTACATGATCTGAGGCAGAAACTGCAAATACCTAACATGTCAAATGGCTTTTTAAGTGTTACATGAAAGAAAAAGCAGTCAACACTGCCTCATCTTTAAAAGAAAAGGCAGTAATGGGAATTTCCTAAGGATTACTAAGGATTTATATAAGGAATTTTGCATCATAGCACACTGGCCTACAGGGCTTAATTTGAATGAATATACAGCTGAGCACCAGTCAAAGGAAAACAGGAAAGGAATTACATGCCAGGGAGGGGAAGAGGGAATGAGGACAGGAAACCTTGACATGGCTGAAGAACATGACTTCTGCACTGCCCTCATCTCACCTCTCCCATCAGCACTCACTCCTGTATCAGCCACACCCTGTGTCTGCAGAGCTTTCTAACTTCCCTCAAGCAGGTCCCTAGTGTGCCAGGCAGGACACTTTGGCTCCCTCCTGTGTGGCCTACCAGGTCCACATGACAGCACAGTTTAGAAACACTAGACTGGTTCCTCAGTGCTTAGGCCCATCAGCTCCCAATCACACTCTTATACAGCCACAACTTTTGAAGCCATCGTACCCTCTCAATAGCTTTAAACTGAACCAATGCTGTGGTTTTAAACAGAATGTCCAAACCCATTTACAGGAGCAGAATACAGTAACAGAAGTTTGGCTGCTTCATCACCACAGAACCCTGAACAAAATGGGACGCAAACCACATGGGTCAGGCACACAGCAATTTAGGAAGACATCCTGAGTGCCAAGCAGGGCTCTCAGGCATCTTAGCCTTGTGTTTTCTCCCATAAGGGAAAGGCATCACAAAGTCTGCAAAACTTAGCTAAGCTAGATAACCCCCACAGTCACCTCTGCACTCAGACCAAGTACAATAAGGACTTCAAGGCTCCCTGTGAAGCCACAGGCATGACTGGGACACTTGGAGATCCACAGTAACAACTACTGCAGGCTAGGGGAAAGTTAAGACAGCCAACAGGGAAAGCTGTTCTTGTCTTTGCAGGAGCTGTGATTATTTTAGCCATTATTCCAGTTATTCTTACCAGTCACACAGAACGGCAATGTAACCACCTTGAGGGCAGTACGTTATTCTTGACACAGGGTATTTCTGTTAGGAAAAGAGAAAGAAACAATCCAATGAGTTAAGATAATTTATGGGCAGAAAATTTACATTCCGTTTCATCTCCTAACCTTTAAGATGTAGTAGATGTCTTAATTTACAGCAAATGAAGCTCTGTAATTACCTTTAAACTGCAGTTAAGTATATTTTTGTATCAGTGTTTGTTGTTTTATGAAATTTTCCACCTTCTCCCTTCACAGCCACCCAGAGATTAAATGTAAAGGTTTTACTGAACTGCTCTTAATAGACAAACTAACAGATGAAGGAAAAGTACATTACCTTCAAACATTCTCTCCTGTAATGCTAATGGCAAAAATATCAACATTAAGCCTGCTCAGTAAGGACATCACACTAGCAGCTTAGAAATTATAAACACAAGCCATTAGCTGCTGTTATGTTTCTTAAAAAAAGAAGATAGTGATGTGTTGCTGCTTTGCCTCTGTTTTCAGCCTGTGTCTATGGGAGCCACTTAATAGAAAGTCTTCTGAAGAACAAGGTAAGCCTGCCTGAGGCCATTTTCCTCATTAAAAAAAAACAAACAAACAAAAACCCACACTCAACAACAATAAGAAGGAAAAAAACCCACACCACAGTCCCAATTTAGAAGAGACATAGTTTTGTCTGGGAGAGAATCAGAGAAATACCTTTGCTGCACAAACCATACTACTTGAAATATGTAACAACCTATTTGAGGCTCCTTGAGTGGGAAGAATGAGATTTGGAGGAGCAGAGAAAACTGGGAGAAGATGCCCTAGGGTGCTTTTCCAAAACTATCTGTTATATAATGTGAAAGATGAAACCGCAAAGGCAAAATGCTGGTTCTCAAGTTTATTTTGTAAGTAGCAGTAACACCAGCGCTTCTGATTAATAAAACCTCCCTACTAGAGAAGTAGAGAGTTATTCCCTTTGGGGCAGGGAAAACATGTTTTCCTGACACTCTGCTGGCAGAATCCAGATGCATCCTTGAGTCTTCTTTCCTTTCACCCTCTTTCTCTAAGATAACACTGGTGACTGGGCAGAACTTCTGGTTCACTAGGTTAAGCTGAACTTTGGGAGTAACCATGGCATTTCACCCTTTGAGCTACCAGCTGATGTATACGCATTGTCAGGGTGCTTGTTTCAGACTTTGCAATCAACGTGGGAAAGCAAAACAAGCTTCCAAACTTTAAAGTCAGAAAGTTTAAGACCAGAAGCTAAAGATTTTGTCAACAGTGCATGATCCAACTACTATAAGTTAAACCAACCAAAGGAAAGAAAGGTAATTAAAAGTATAAAAATAGCTGAAAACCAGGGTTACATAGAGCACCTCCAGCACATGAGAAAAAAAATAAAATCCAATGTGTGATAAAATTTCATGGAGAGGGAAGCAAGAACAATGGCATGCACATACTTTTCACTCACATGCTCAATTGGCAGTTTGGACAGAAGAGGAGCACTGTATAAAAAACATTATCAAAAGGATTGTATGTTTCAGAGCTCTTGGGAAAAAATGGGACTAATCTCTTGTTGCTCTGCAGAAACACTAAGTTGTTAGTCTGTATTTATCACTGGGACCCAGGACTGCTGATAGACATAAAAGAATACTCCTGGTTGCAAATACTGAGTAGGATGAGTGGCCCAAATCAGAAAGGTTGTCTGTAGCTAATACATCTAAATGTAGTTATTGCAGTATGGAGCCATTTACAATGTTGTTTTAGAGTAGAATTGACAGCACCTACTGTAAACCACCAGTGGGTTCTTTAGACATGTAAGGGAACAAACCTATATATATATATAAAAAACCCAAACCTGTGATATATTAATTTCAAATAACAAAGCTCTCCCTCTCTCAAGACAAACACACAGGACAAGTGCAGCGACAGGAAGTGCCCACCTAAGCAACTGAGTGCTTTGTCAGAAAGACAGAGTTCTGTGAACTTCAAGTATGCAGCAGCTCTCCTCCACCTACAGTGGGGGAGGAAGGAGGCAACTTTTTTGACTTGAACCAAATGCTATCCACCATTGGACAGAGGCAAGCAAATGCATCTTCCTGTGGCATCTTTCCTTTCCATGTGTGGGTAAGTTAACAATCAGCAAAGTGAATGCAAGCCCCAGAGTAGCATCTTGTTCAAGGACAAGTCTATTACATCAGTTAACTTAAGGAACAGCTACAAGAGCAGTCTATCATAAACATGTGTTCCCTTGATAGTCTCTGAACTTATTCAGCATTTATATGACACTGTCATCAGCCTGCCAACACCTTAAAATTAACTTTTTTATGTCATCTGTGAGAAGAGGTGACCCTATGAAAAATTAATGTACTGGAGCACTAGTGGAGAGTTGGGCAATTCATGTTCTGGACTTTAAACAAGCTTGTGCTGTGAAGAGGATCAGATGAGGTGAAAGCTCTGAAGCAGGAAAAATATTTACATGGCACTATGAAATTAGATAATTACTCCCATTCTAGTGGGAAAATGAACCAAGGATCTGCAACTCATCAGCTGAAACCAATGCTGTATTACTCAAAAACACTCCCTACATTCCCAAAATAGACATATATTCATCATCTGCCAAGCAAAATAAGCCCACATTTATGTGCTTGCATGAGCTACCATTACTGATGATCCCATTATCATTGTGCTTCAAGTTGTGTTTCAAGCTTCAGTGCATTCATGACGATTATCAATGGTAAAAATTAAATGCAATGCAAAAGGAAACAGAGACACATCCCCGTCTGATCTTTGTCAGTCATTTGCAGACAGTGTTGCGAGCTACAACCTACAAAGTGCTGACTCAAGAGAATGTTCCTTTAAATTCAGACTGTTAATCTCACACTAGGTTGTGAAGATGATCTTTGATACAACTAAATGCTACCACCAGACGTCATCTCTGGCATTTCTAGAACTATGATGCCAGCAAAACACAAGTCTCCTTTCCCCTGTGGTCCTGCTGACCATCAAGACAGTAATTGTTCTGAAAGAAGTACATATTGATAGCTGTCATAGGTGGCAATGCACTGCATCAAGGTTTAAATCTGTCATTTATCTGACTGTTTCAAGCACGGATGAACTTTGAAGTTAACCGAGTCCTCTGCAACCCTCAAGCCTTGTGAAAATTTTGTGTCATAGAGGACAGATTTTAAAACTCCTGTAAGAAGGGCAGTAAACAGAATTTCAGAGATGCAAGGAACAGGCCAGCCTGAGGCTTCTAAGACCACTCTTAGGAGACACACATGGCAGCTGCAGAAATATAGTTTATTAAGTGCTGTGTTGTATTTATTAACCTGCAGTTTATGGGTTTTCCCCTTCTCTCTCACCGCTTACTCACACTGAAGTAAAGAAGCTAAACAGACTCCTTAGGCAAGGGGCACTCCAAATTTATATAGAGAGAAACTTCTATCAGTGTAAAGAGTACCCTATGGAAGGAACTTTATCAGGTGTGTTAGGAAACAAGGCAAATATTACTATATACATTAAAAAGCCTTCAAAAACATTTTAAGAGAGTTTGAATTTTTTTTAATTAATTCCTGCTTGCAGCAATAATTTTTCCCCTCTACCATTTGCTAGTTTATCCCATGCTACATTCACAGTTTACTATACAGTTTAATATAATTTTTATAAACTTGTTTGTAAGTAATGGAATTAAGATTCAGCAAGGTCAAGCACTGTTCATTTATGTGCAAGCTGTCTTACTAAATGCTAAGCCAGCCTAAGCAACAAGCAATATTTTTAAAATTAACAGTAGGATTTTCTGGAGCTAGTTGCTTACTAGTCTTTAACGCTCCACTAAAGCTAGAAGGCAAAGTATTTTAAAATAAAACCATTCTTCTCCACATAAGAAATGCTTTGCAACATTACTGCAGACATGGATTTGATGGCTATCAAACCATGCTGCTTCAACAAAGCACTCTCATTAGCTACTTTCAAACATAAACATAGAACACTTTGGCTTTGAAACTTCCCAAGCCACTTATTTCCAGAAGGCTACATGTGCAAAGTAATTCTGTAGGTTTGCCTCAAACTTAATTCTCCCTTCTTCACTCAAATCCTTCTGCACGCAGACTATAAGAGGATACCAGCTAGACGGGCTTGTCACCTACTTTGGTATACCAGGCTTTTGCTTGTGAAAAAAAGCCAGCGATAGCTACTTCAAAGACTTCAAGCACTAGAGTCAAGTTGGAATGAGCCAGAGACCTTGTGAAAGCACACAAGAGGTCTCTGGCTCAGGTGTGCCTTAAAGTATATTTTCAAGTTCAGAGGCAGATTACATTGTCCGTACAGATACTACCCTGAATTCGTGCTAACAGGAACTCCAGGCCAAAACCAAGATTTCGAGGATCTAAACTTTGAACGTTGGGATGCAAGTGGCTGCCTTCCTGGGTTTATGTACAGACAGAGTTGCACGTTATTACTCCAACACAAAGAACAACTTGCTGATGTCTTCTGCACAGAAAAAAAACTTGAGTTGTCAGGTCTGTCCCTAGGAGCTTGGTCCTTTCCCTGCTAGTTTGGGAATTGGGAATCACACTAACAAGATCAGCATCCCTGAGAAATCCCCAGGAATGGTTCCTGACTGCTGGGAGAGGTTGAACACAACAGATTTGACTAACCAAAACCACAACAAAACACATAGGACAAAAGATAGAACTTTTCAATTCAATTTCAGCCAGTGAGGAGGGAAAGGAGAGAACACTCACTCCTTCAAGTGAGTTCATCCAGTAGGTTGGATGCTACTCATCCAAGCATTGTGTAGCATTGCACTGCAATCTCTACACAACATCCACTGTACATACTATGAATACATGCAAATGAGGACATAATTCAGAACAGATCTCTGCTATTTGCTCAGACAATTTCAAGTCTTACAGTTGTAACATAAGTATTTTTTTAAAGGGTGATTTTTAGATCTTTCCAGTGTTACAAGTTATTTTCTGGCTAAGACGCTAAGGCACCTGTGTTCTTGAAAAATTTTTCAAGCAAAGGCTCTGTCCAGCATGCAGACCTTAACTTGAGAATAATTACAAACAGCTTATTTTGATTGCTGCTTGACACTTTTTAGAAATGCACACACGACACAGGAATGATTTCAGGGACCTTTCCTTCCCCAAATCCAAGGCTTTTCTAACAGTTTCTAAATCTCACATAATTCACCCAGAGAAGGGAGGCACTCCTAACATAATGCAACAAACACATCTGGGAGTCACAAGGGATCAGGAGAGTAGCAAAAGCACATGGATATACCTGGTCAGTTTTGGTCATCTCAGGCCCACAGATGCTGCTTAGATTACAGCAGCATACTTCTTCCCCACTTCTGTATTCCCAGAGTCTCAGAGTTGAGTCCTGGACAGATGGAAGCAGACACAAGTCTATTAGTAACAACATCTCAGGCGAAGAAAAGCCACTCATGGCCTTTAGCTAAATCCTATTTCCCTTAAGAGCTTCCCACAGAAGCCACTAAATAGTCACTTAGTTAAGACCTCAAATTGCAGAGAAAGCATTTTAATTAACATAATTTTTCCCCTTCATTCTAAATTATCCAATCATGTTAACTTTAATTTTCCTTTTGAAGTGGGAATTCTGTGGCTGGCGTCGGCCTCAAATAGAACAGCAATACATGTGCTTAGCATTCTAATGGTGATTCTTTCACGTTGCCCTTCTCCACCTCTACTCTTGCTCTCACCTAAATTCTCATTTGATTCAGAAACTTCCTGGAGAGAAACTAAACACCTCTTTGGAAAAACAATCACCAAAGAGCATTGCTAAGAATGATATACAGCTACTCACTGCAATAACACTAAAGTTGCTTAAACAATTAGAGGAGTAAGAGACAAGAACCTTGGCAGAACCAGAGCAGCTGAAATCAAATGCTAAGAATTACTACAATCTTCACTGAAAACTTTATTTGCTTCCTATGTAGTTCTGGTAGTCTTGGAAACAAAGAATATTGTTTTCCTTCTTTTAGGCCAACTCTGCCTACTAACTCTGTACAGGTCTGGCATGACACCAGGATGTCATCAATTTAAGAAAAGGGCCAGTGAGGAAGGAAAGGAGGGAACACTCACTCCTTCAGTCCTCATCCAAGCATTGTGTAGAACTGCACTGCAACCTCTACACAACATCCACTGTACATACTATGAATACATGCAAATGAGGACATAATTCAGAACAGATCTCATAGGGGAAAGCAAGTGGGAGTGTGTAAGGGGAACGATTCTGTCATGTTAAAAGTTCTAAAAAAAAAATCTGTGATTCTAAGGTCGTTCATTCCAGGATACTCTTTATTATGGCAGGCTGACATAATACACATTTGCTTTGACGTTTTTTAATAGTCTGTGATTAAAGTTTGTCTGTGCTACAAACCATAAGTTAATGATGAAGAAACACTGAGGACTCGGTGATTTCTCCATTCCAACAATCTTAAGCTGGCCTTGCTACGGGCATTGTAAACAGGCTCTTACATGATCAAGCAATAGAATGGCTGAACACTGAACAGCAAACTGACAAGGCTGGGAAGAGAGGGCATGATGGAAACAATGACAGATCCATCCAAGTATCCCAAGGAACTTCAGGGAAACACAAGCAAATCATGGTTTTAAAGTCTAAATTTTCAAGAAAAATGTTTATTTGAAGAAATGGCAATACATACCCCAGAAGCTGACAACAGCAGATCAGGATGGTCTGGTATTACAAGTATTCTGCTCACAAACCTGGAAAGTAGTCAAAAGTTGAACTGTCTGGCATGACACACTAGTCTTTAAACACACACAGTAGGAGAAAACATACATTTTAAAGAGAACCTTATAATAAACAAACAAAGAGATTCTCACATCAAGCTGATCAGGAGGAAGAAAAAAATATGTCTACAATATTTAACATAGTATATATACTGCACAAACTACTGGCTTTCTACTTAATAGAAAAAAATATTTCCCCATATACACTCAAGGAATTTTACTGACTTCCTCCTGACTGAAGACATTACCATACACTAAAAAATGCCAACAGAGACAGACTTATTCAGGTGGCACGTTCCCCATGTTCAACTCATAATGCAATTAAAAGCATGAATCAACAGGTGCTTTTAAAACAACGATGGTGATAAATCAGCTTTCAGAGTACCACATCTCTCCCATCACAGTTGGGGATGATTCAAAAGCAGTATTTACAAAATTTTAAAACAAGTGTGTGGCAATTTACCACCAGCATCTATATTCAGCCAGAAACCTTGCTTTTCAGAAGTACATAATACTGCTGTGTCTACCATGACTTCTTTTTGCTGAGTAATGTGGACCTGAACTTCTGGAGCTCATTATCTTAGAGCTCAGCAACTTAGAATGTAGTGACCTGAGCAGCACATTACCTGAGTGGGACAGTCTTAACTTTTGAAAACTAGCATAATTTTAAGGCCATTGAAAAAAGGAAGAGAAAAAAAAAAAAGAAGGAAAATATTTGGTCACTGTGATACAAATTTCCATGACAAAGCACCAATGGCAGGTGCATGCACACCAAATAGACTCAGAAAGGATCACCATGCACCCCACTGAAAGAAGAAAATCCAGGAGCAATAAATATGACAATTATAGCTGTTTTATGTAATCCTTCTATAAATCAGAAAATGGTTTAGGTTGGAACGGACCTAGAAGATCATATAGTTCCAAACACCTTGCACGGGCAGGGAGAACTCCGATACGACCAGGTTGCTCCAAGCCTGATCCAACCTGCCCTTGAACACTTCCAGAGATGGGGCAACTTCCCTGGACAACCTGTGCCAGTGTCTCACCACCCTTACACTCTCTTCCTAATATCTTATAGAAATCTACCTTCCTTCAGTTTGAAATGGTTGCCCTTTGTCCTATCAGTACATCTCTTGTAAAAAGTCCTTCCCCAGAGTTCCTGTAGCCCCTTCAGGTATTGAAAGGTCCCTGGAGTCTCCTCCAGGCTGAACAACTCCAACTCTCTCAGCCTGTCTTCATAGGAGAGGGGCTCCGAGCCCTCTCATCTTGTGGCCACCCTCTGGACTCAAAACAGCTCCATGTCCTTCTTGTGCTGGGGGCTCCAGAACTGGACATAGTACTCCAGGTGGGGTCTCACAAGAGTAGAGTAGAGGGAGCGAGCCACTTCCCTCGACCTGCTGGTCATGTTTCTTTTGATACTTATATTTCTTTGTTTATTCATAATTTAAATATTTAACATTATATATTTTTCAAAAAAATTACACTACATGCCTTTCCACTCTGCAGCCACTAATGAACTCTTTGTGCAGACACAACAGCCCCATTTAAACGTGTCTTCTGAACATGAAGTTCCATTCATGAGAAAGTACAACACAGTTGGTGGAAACATCAGACATGCCTCTGTAAATATGTTACAGAAACTGACCTGATCAAAGACTACTTAGATCTTTAATATGAGTAGTCTCTTGCTTTTATACTGTGCCAATTCTGCACAGGTTGGACTACCAAATGATGTTACTAAAAACAGACTGATGCTCTGAATTAATCTGTGTTTTAAACACCCTACTAAAACACCTTGGTGGGTAAGTTTAGATAGTTGCTACCCATATCCCAAGTTCCCCAGTCACATGATCTTTCTTTAACTCTTCTTTCTGATATAGTGATTTGACTGCACCACATCACATCACCTTACAGAAGAATGTGTCTGGAAGGGTGCTGTTACCCCCAGGCACCTCAGCAAACAGAGAAGTAGAATTAGATGCTTTCTCCACCCTGGGCAAGGCCGGGTCTTCTGTGCTACTTTGTCACTGTGGACTTGAAAATGTAGCAGCGGCCACACACAGAAAAGAAACTTGCACAATTCCCCTACCCTACTCAGAAACACTGTCAACTGACAGCAACAAAAAAACACTCCAAAAGCTCACAAAATCATATAGAGGGGGAAGGCAAAGTCAAGAGACTACAACTGATAGACATTTTAAGCAGCAAAGTATAGAGAAAAAAAACTCTTTCAGAAGTCTGTATGCCATTTGAGGCTTCTTCATAGGAAAAGGACTACTGAGAAGAAAAGGAAAAGTACAATTGCTCCTATAGGCTCCAAGAGGAGGTCCTGATAATGGCTTGAAGACAATCCCTATTTCTATACTAAAAGAACTATTGGATTCCTAGCAAGTCAGAGCACATCTGAATCACGGAATCACAGATCAGCTGGGGTTGGAAGAGACCTTAAAGATCACCTAGTTCCAAATCCCCTAGAATCACACCAGTAGAGCTAGCAGGTTGCTCTGCTGCCTTCCACTTTTTAGATCACTGTAATTAGAAAGACCTTCACTTCAGGATGGAGGGGAAAGGAACTACCAGTTTCCAAGTTCTGGAGCCTCTTGCGGCATGCAGGTCAAGTGAGGTAGCTCAGCCCCTGTATTCTGCTCTGGTGAGACCCCACCTGGAGGCCTGCATCCAGCTTTGGAGTCCTCAGTACAAGGACATGGACCTGTCAGAGTGGGTCCAGAGGAGGACCACAAAAATGACCTGAGGGATGGAGCACCTCTTTTATGAGGAAAGGTCAAGAGAGTTGGGGTTGTTCAGCCTGAAGAAGGGAAGGCTCTGGGAATACCTTGCTGGGGACTTTGAGTACCTGAAAGGAACTTACAAGAAAGATAGGGACAGACTCTTAGCAGGGCCTGTGGTGATAGGACAAGAGATAATGTGTTTAAACTAAACAAGGTGAGATTTAGACTAGATATAGCAAAGAAAGTATTTAGGATGAGGATGGTGAAACACTGAATAGGTTGCCCAGAGAGCTGGTAGATGCCCCATCACTGGAAACATTCAGTGTCTGTCTGTGTGAGGCTCTGAACAACCTGATCTCGTTGAAGACATCCCTCCTCACTGCAGAGGTGTTGGACTAGATAAATCTCTGAAGTTCCCTTCCAACCCCAAACCTATCTATGACCCTTACACAGACCTAGCTGTTGTTTAATATTATTTAAAAGACAATTTAATGAACTGAGGTACACTGAAGAGCTGCACATAATAACTTCTGCACACAACAAACTTACTCTTTGTGTCCTAGACAGAAGGATACAATGTTATAAGGAGCCTTTGTTAAGCTGACTCTGATCTTCTCATCTCTGTCTGCAGTAAGGATATACCGGTCATCGGGACTCAGTGCCTGTTGGTAAAGGAAGTTTTAATGCCCAGGAGGTCAATGCTTGGTTTAATATAATTCTTCTTAACCAAGAGGGAAAAAACAAACAAACAGTAGATTATCTCTTTCTCCTGACTCTGAATGGCAGGTGCAAATATTAAGCCACACTTTTCCACCAACAATGGAAGGATGAATCTTTGAATCCTTGCAACAGTAACTTCCTCAATCACTCCAACAAGCAACACTAACTACCATATCTAGTTAAAGCCACTGCGCTCCAACAGTACAGGCATAAGTCCCACTGTGTCTTACACAGAAAAAAGCTTAACACATTGAAGAACTCAACTGACATGATAGGCTGAGTAAATTCCCAGACTTGTTCCATCACCAAGCCTTCTGTGACTGTCACATGAAGACCTTTTGAACACTCACACTCCCTGAACAAATAACCTTTGGGTAAGTTTGTTTCTTTATGAATCCTGCAAACACAAACTCGGTAGGAAGAAATCCAGACTACATACTTAATTTATTTAAAAAAAGAACTCCCACATCTGGGACAAAAGCAACAATGAAAGACACAAACACAAGCAGGAACGCAGGTTTGTACAATGACTTCATGGAGGCACATACCACATCCAGTAGCACAGACAAGTGACCCAGCTGAAGTTTTCCCTCTGCTTGGGGTTCTGTTATTGAGTAAGAATAGACATCACCAGACTTGTCTGCAATCAGAATCTTATCCTCTGCAGCTGTAATAGTCAGGGAAGTGCACCTCCTGTTCAGAAACCTGAAAGAAAAAGGTCACAGTGAACACCTATGGATGGCAGCTTTAGCAAGTATGGATTCAGACTGAATGAAACAGACAAAGATAACAGACAAAAACCTCTCAGACACCACACTCTTGAAATGGCAGCAATGAGACTAATGTTAAGCAAGGGCACGGGTCCAAAATAGCACTTTTTTAGACCTATTAAATGACTAAACTATGTAACAGCAAACACCTTGGGGGGTGGGAGGAAAAATACAAAGAGACCATTAAAGCTGTATGCTTGTATTCTGCTTAAGTACTTTCCCAACTGAGCATTTTGCCTTGTCAGCCTGTCAGTATCCTAAAGAAAGCTGGCAGAGTTCCTTGCACTCTCCATAATACAAATACAAGTTAAATACACAGGAAAGAGAAGACAAGGTAGGACTTCTCCTAGTAAAAGACCTCTGCAGCAACACGTCTAAAAACTGTGCTGAAACTACTTCTCCAGTTGTCACTTTGTACTGTAAAAGGGAGCCCTTCCTTGTGAGCCTCAAGGACTCTTCCTCCTCACATCCAGAGTCAGAGAGCCACAGTCTCACAGTACCTTATCCAGGCAAAGTCCTGAACTTGGACTCTGGCTTTCCCTCATGAGCAGCCAGTATCTCATAGTTCCAGTTGCCACTGTAGCAGGTAATGGTTTTCTTACAACTTTTCAGGTAAATGTAAGGGCCATGGATTTGAGAAAACAAGTTTTTCGAAAATTTTAATTACTTAGTCTGGAAAACACTTCTGCAACTTAACAGTTATTATTCTTACCGTTATTCTTTCCTTTTCATAACATCTCTTTTCCCAACCCTTCTATGTCCTGTGGACCATGGACATTGGGAATCACAGGGAATGGCTATGTTGGTTCCCCTACTCTGAAATTCAGTGGCTGTCTAGAGGCAAAAGAACAATATACTGTACTTCACATAGGAAGACAGGAATTCCAATGCTTTCAACACCCCTTTAAAAGAACACCATAACAAAGGGAAAATGTATAGTACAAGAATGCCTACTAACACGCTGCAGGCTCAGACAGCACAGTTTCAAAATGGATTTCCTAGCCAACAACAAAAAAAAGTCTTGCTCCAAATTCTTGGTACTACCTTTGATCTTAAGCACAAAGATTTGAAAGTTCCCCTTATCTAAAATGAGCTGTCTACAAAAGCTAGCACCACATGAAACCTTTTATACAGCTTCCTACAAAACACCAACATAAGTTACATAGCTCAACTACAGCACTGTTTTCTTCATGCAGAGATTCTTTTGTCTGCATTCCCAATTTCCTAATAGGAGATAGTGATGTTCTCAAAAAATCCAGCTGTGGCCCTAGTTAAGCTTTCAGCAGAAAACTGAAACATCAACTATCCAAAGGCCTGTTACAGGCAAGATATACAGGGCAGGGCAGCAGGGAAGACAGAATGCAGAATTAAGACAATTTGCTGTTTCTGTTTTTGTCACTGACCACCTACTCACTACAACATGGGTTAACCCACGAGAGGTTCACCATAAACCCTACAAACACAGCCAAGTTGATAGACATTCCATTTGGTTTTGCAATCAAGGCCTCACGTTTGTCAGAGACCACCAGAAGCAGAGATGTCACATGCTGAGGTACTTTCTCAGAAGTCTTTTTATTTTTTTACGGACAATTGTCACAAGCTGCAGCAGAAAACTTGTAACTGGAGGACCTCTGGTGGACAGCTACAGACTGTTTTCTCAAGAGGACCGTACTACAGAAGACAAGCAGTTGGCAGTATCTATAAAGATTAGCTTTTAAGAGAGTTCTGGAACTCCCCAAAACATCTTTTCCCCCAAATCAACAGAAACAGACAGTGCACTCAATAAACTGTTTGGTATCATTCTTACAGGCCCAACCTTAGTGCTCACTAGGACTGGGTAAACTCTCAGTTCTTAAAGATGCAAATACCGTCTTCAGGAATAAGAAAAGGGTTTATCCTTTCTTTAGCCAATGATATAATAATCTACCCTCTCATTCTCTGTGTGGGACATAACATGCACCTCTTCTTGACAAGTATCTGAATTCCCAAGAACTTTAAATTTGTTTGAGCAAGAACAAGCAGAAAAAAAAAAAGAAAAAAAGAGGATGCTTATGATAAAAAATGGCAACATTCCCAGTACTATTATTTTCTAACTGTAAATCAGCCATAACTCTGTAACAAAGTGACATGCACCATCCTGCTTCCTTACCTGACACTAACACATTCCCAGGAAGGCTTCGTACGGAACAGAATCAGACGTTTGCTGTCATCTGTCAGGGCAAAATAATCTCCTGATGGGGAGAAGGCAAAAGCTAGGATGTCATCACTTCCTTTATCTGTCGCTTTTCCATCCTGCCTAGTAGAGAGAAGCGACCAGCAGTTCACAACCTGAGAGCTACTGAAATCCGTAAGAGAAAGCTGCTCTCATGCCACCAAAAAGGAACATGAAGAACAGAATACAATGCTGAAAGTTTTATTTGTGCTTAAAACATTTATGTAAAGAAAAAAGGCAGGAAAAAGCACACCAACATAAGGCCTAAAAATGTGTCATCATCTGCTTGGGGGAAAAAAAAAAAAAAGAAAAAAAGAAAAAGCTAGGGTTTGTGCTAGCAGATCTTGATAAAAATTTAGGATGAAAGAGTAACATTTGCCTCAGGTAAAACACTGGCCAGTGGTTGAATTTAAACTAAGAAAATACTTTCAAGTTTTTAAGTCTCACGACTTAGAGAACAGACCTGAAGGAGGAAGATGAACCCTCTAAGAAAACAGCAGATTGCCCAAGTAGTTTTTCTCACCCTTTATTCCCTAAGGTCTTCTTCTCTGCATTGATGCAATCATACACGAAGAGACTGTCATCGCTGCAAACAAAAAACAACAGAATAAAACCACTGGCACTAGAACAACCATCTGTTTAACTGTGAAGAGGGTCAACTCTTTAGTATCGTGTTATTATTTTGTGGTTATTTGTGGTTATTCCTAGCTCGAGGAATCACCTCCCCTGTGAAGTGGGCTCCCAAAGTGCTACAGATACAGACAAAGTTTAAAACCTGGGACTGTACATGCTAAAAAAAAAAACCACAAAAAAACCCCCCAAAAAACCAACACAAACATTGTAATCTGTTGGCAAAGTAACTGTAATATTTTACTTCTGTCAGGCTTGACGTATTCGCCACTAGCATTTACCCTGTTGTTCACATAGCAGTGATGTGCATCTGCTGGTGCACAATCATGCTGGAAAACTGTCAAGACTAAAAAACCAGAACTACAGAATGTTTTGGGTCAGAAGGGACCTTAAAGGTTGTCCAGTTCCAACCCCCATGCATGGGCAGGGACACCTCCCACCAGACCAGGTTGCTCAGAGCCCCATCCAGCCTGGCCTTGAACACTTCCAGGGATGGGGCAGCCACAGTTTCCCTGGGCAGCCTGTGCCAGTGCCCCACCACCCTCACACTAAAGAACTTCTTCCTAACATCTAACCTAAATCTCCCCTGTTCCAGTTTAAAGCCATTCCCCGTTGCCCTGATGCTTCACGCCCCCGTAAAACGTCCCTCCCCAGCCTCCCCGCAGCCCCTTCAGGTACCTGAAGGCCGCTTACAAGGCCTCCCCGGAGCCTTCTCTTTCTACAGGCCGAGCAGCCCTTAAAAATGCTTTAAAGTGGAATTTCAGCAGCAGAAAACGCGCACCTACAGGCCTGCGCAGGACTCGCCCTAAAGAGAGGAGCAGGCAAAGCCACCTCCACGATCCCACCACCTCCTCCTCCTCCCCCCCTGCGCGGCCCCGAGGCGGCCCGTGCCCCCC
>NW_009951950.1:3011983-3028509 GCF_000747805.2 Chaetura pelagica | reverse complement strand
CTCGGGCGCGGCGCCCCGGAGTAAGAGTGGGTTTGGGTTTGGGCCCGGGCGGGGCGGGTGGTGGGGAAGGCAGAGGGGTCTGCGAGCAGGGGAGGCTCCTGTTGTGGTTCGGGAGCCTTCTGTGCCCCGTGGTGGGAGCGCCCGTCTGCAGGTCGGGCCCTTGCAGCTGCTGCTGAGCAGGCAGGAAGAGCTTGGATCTGCTCAAGGTCGTCACCGTGTTCACAGGGTTTTCTGTTCAAACGTCCTGTGTATTAAGGAAATTAAAACTATAATTTTGTAGGAACAGGTCTGTGTGTGCTAGAGTTGCAGGCCATGCTCTGAGCTTGATGCTTCTTTCCTGTTTACTTTCACCTTAATACACTAGCTGCTGTGAGGATTGGCCAGACTTGAGGAGAGCTGTTGTTTCGTTTGTCCTAGTAGGAAGAAGCTTTGCAACTTGCCTGAAGTTTAATGGAAGTCAGTGTAGCAAGTTATTTTTTTTATGATACGCAAAGTCTGAACTTACAATGTTCGCCCTTTTGTAATATTTTGATTATGAAGGTCAAAAAGCATCCAATTTTACAGAAAGACAGACTTGCAAGATCGAAGTATCTGCTTCAGGCAGAGGTGTTGAGAAGCTGCAGAAAACTTCTACAGCCCTGTTGTGTTAAATGCTAATAAATAATAATACATTAATAATTATAAATTATAACACTTCTTGCCCCATGTGTTACAAGCAAGACAATACATGCACCTGGGTTTGGATGCTGCAGAACATTTGGCATTCAGGAGTATTTGAAACCCTTCTGTTCCTGACCAAAGTCAAAACATGAATACAAATTTCAAAGTATCTTGTGCAAAATGCTGTTTGTAAACTGATTCGGTGACTGGGATTTCCATCTCAAGTTAAGAGATCATGGTGCTTAAACAGCAAAGGTCCATGGGGCCATATGTAGGAATGATCAGAGTTGCTGACAACTGCTGAAAAGATTACTAAAAGAGTAGTTGCATGCAGAGTTCTGGCTTCTAATGTTCACTTCTTAAAAAGAAAGCCTTTGCTGCATAGATATAAACTTGATTGAACAACAAATCACTCTTATTATAATTTATTTTTGCAATATTTTAAGAGTATTTAAGATGTACTTGAGCATCAGTTTCTATTTTCATTATCCTGCAGCTTTTGATTTCAGAAGGTGTTAGGAGACCTCTTAGGCCACCTCTTTCAGCCAGCTGCTTCCCCTGCAAATGGCTCAGGTTAGTTAAGGTGTATAGGTTGCAGCTGTCTTTTACAGATTCTAGCTGGAACAGGGTGTGCAAATTTTCTTTGCTTAGATAAAGTGGTCATGTTTGTCAGTGATGGGGAATAGACCTGTAATTTCTGAACGTGAACATGTTTTAAACATGCTTTGATATTGATGCTTTTAACATCAGTATCATTAAGAATGCCTCTGGGAATAATCTTGTTACTTATTTGGATATAATGTTCTTTTGACAAAGTGATGCAAATACAGATGAGGTGGTGCAATGTTTGAAGTACCCAAATTAAAGTGTCTAGTGTTGTATTAGACTACGATTAAAAGCTGAAACCTGTATCTTTCCCACATATCCAAATTTTGAAGTATTTTTTCAGTAACACCTACTGTTAGTGGTCAAGTTGAACGGCACCTGCATTACTCGTTTCTTAGGATGCATTACTTCAGCTTTTGCTTAGCCTTCACTTGTCTGTTACCCCTTTGCACATTCTTGTGTTAGTTTGACCTTCCTATACGCTTCTTTGAAGACCTCTTCAATCCTGAGTGATGCTTCCTCCCATGTTAGCTTGCACAGGCTGCTGTTTGGCTGTGCCAGTCTATGCAGGGATTCAGACTTCTTTCTACTCATCCTCATACTTCCCCCTGTCCTCCCTCCCTGCCCTGCACCTTCCATCTGGCAGAGAGAAGTATGTGTCTGAAATTATTCAAAAGTATTACTTGTATAGTAAACTGATATTTTTCTCATTTGTACTTAAGAACTCCATTTCTTAAATGCTTTGCTTTTAATTTCATGTGTCTGTCTCTTCTGTGTTGTTTTCATTAGGACATTGCTAAACATTTCCTTCTTTTCAGAACTAATTATAGTAAGTCCTTGGATTCTACAAGGTATTACTGTAATGTACTAGTAATGGGGAAACCTGCATGTAGTTTATGGTCTCATAAAATAGATTTGGGTTTTCAAACTGCAGATAAATCTGTACAGTAGGCTGGAAACCTGTTGACTTACACTGCTGGCTGGAAGTGGTGCAACTCCTAATGGAGTTAGCTTTGATATATGAAATTTAAGCTGTGGTGCATCTTAATGAGCTCCGAGTCCTCTTTGTCCTCCTGTTTCTGTAACCACAGCAGTGTTCGCTGTTGGTCAGCCTCTTGAGGACATCAGTACAAGCATCCAAGGGGTATTTGGTACTCTCTGAAGGGGCCTGAAAGTTGCATCTTCAATTGTTGGCTCCTTGTCTGAAGAATTTAACTTAATGAAAGTATTCACAAGGGAGAAGAAACAAAGGCAAGCTAACATGGAGCATTAGGAGATTGTCTGTGACTATTTTTACACAGAGCTCTCGAAGCAAAAATAGGAGGTAGACACAGTGAAGACTGGAGGAGATAAGGTCTTGGGAAAACAGTATTAAACTGTGTTAGGTCACATGGGCACATGAGCATGTAATACTTTTGTGTCTGGCTTCAGATATTTCTTATTGAGCTACTTTGTCCCTTGAGAGTCATCCCTGCCTACTGCTGTGAAGATAACTTGCAAGAGGCTTGCTATTGCTGTGTCTGTTTACTGTGTCTTCTGCTTCGCTGGCTTGCTCATAGGAAAATATTATCTTTCTGGCAGCATCTTTGAAGAGCTCAGCTAACAAGTTATCTCAATGTTCATCTGAGATAGGAAGATGTCTTTAAACCAGTTTCAGTGATGCAGAATTGAAGAGCGGAGAAAAATGGCTCTTGCAAGGAGTCTAGCAAAGCAAGGAGCAAAAGGCACTAGAGTTTCAGCATTGCAGCAGAGGAAACTTTTAAGTGCTAACTAGAACTCTAGTTTCTTTAATTTTAGGTGTCTTAAAACTCTCCTTCATAATGCCTGTATTTAGTATAATAACTACTTCCAGTTTGCTTTATGTACCAAAATATCTCAGAAAGTTAATATTGTATGTCTAAGATCAGTAATAAAAGCAGTGTTGGATATACTCATGATAATCCTCTCTATGCCGTTTCCTAGATGTAGTGGCACCACAGGGAAGCACCAAGCTTCTAGCCATCAAGGCACCATCTGAATTTCCTAAAATGTTGTCTTCTAGCTCTCTCTTAGTATCTGGAAACAAAGGTGAGAGCATATCTAGCACTAACCTTGGGGAAGCTTCAGAACTTTCTACTGAAGACATGAGGATGTTCATGGCAAGAAAAACCGTGGTTGCATTTCCTCAGCGAGCAGTTGTTTCCTCCTTGGAGGAGGAAAACCTCACTACATCTACAAAAGAAGGAGGCCTGAGGAAGGAGTTAGTTGAGGAAGAAACTTCATCTTCATCCAGTTCAGATTCAGACTCTAGCTCAGATTCTGAGGAAGAAAATGATTCAGAAGTTGCCATTAAAACCAAAGTTGAGTTTCCTAGACAAGATTCCATCCTTTCTGAGAACATAGCGGTAAAGGCATCAATGCTAGCAAAAGAGAACTTGTCCCAGAAATCGCACAAAGAATATGTAGCCAAGAAGAAGCCATACAAGCCAGAAACTGATGTGTCTTCTGTCAAGCAGGTTGCATGTTCTAAAACATCTGTCAGCCGTAAAACACCAAAAGCCAAAGCCAAAGACCCCGAAGTAAAATCAACTCTGAAAGAAGATCGGCAGAAGCTGGTCTTTAAACCACCCATGGTTGAAAGCCAAAACCTGACTGATGTCACTCATAAATCTGATTATTTGGAGGAAAAGTCTATTAAAACCCAAGTAGCAGCTATTCAGCTGAAGGCTTCATCAATGAGTCAGGAAGACAAAAAGCAAAAACCAGTTTCCAAAAAAGGAAAAGAGAAAAAGATGAAGGAGGCACAGGAGTCAGAAGCAGAAGTAACTGCTCCTAAACTAGAAGAGACTTATGAAAACACTATGTTGGTGATGGGCACTACAGCAAAGGAAGAGACCATTCAGGAAGCAGGACTCCAGGCTGGAGAAGGAAGCACAATAGAGGGTACAGCTTTAAATTGTTTGAACTGTATTGATTCATTTGGGCCAGGGTTTAACATTTTTTAAAGGGTTTCCAAATCTTCTCTGTTCATGATTCTCTGATCTTTATACTGAAGCTGTGTGGTAGTGACTTTCTGCAAGATAAATTCTTACTCATTGCTAATTATTAGTACTTAGTTTCCAGTGGTGCTGTGAAAGAAAGTAGTCTTCATTTCACTGTGTTTAGTTTCATAACCACTTATGTACAAAATGAAAACAAGATTGTTTCCGCTATGAGCAAAGGTGTTGTATGACAAAATTTGTTTTTCTTCTTTTCTCAGAAGGATTTAGTAGCTGCCTTTCTCCTGAGCCAAATTTTATGTCATTCTTTATTTTTTTAAACTTTTTTTTTAACCTTGCAGTGTTTCAGATGTTAGTAGGCTTCAGGTAATCGTAGTGTAATGCAAGAAATAGGTATTGATTCTGAGATTGGTAGCTTGTGAGTTGTGTTGAAGTAAAACAAAGTTGACCTTACAACCCAGATTTTGTAGAGACATGGGAAGGAGACAGTGACATGTTTTAGAAAAGAACACTGTGCACTATTTAATCATCTCCCTAGCTATACTTCCCTATTTAACTTAACCTTCTTATTTACTACTAGTCCGATTAACTCACCTATTGATCTCATTCTGCTTTTTCAAAAGCCAAATGTCCCTCTGTCCTGATCTGTGGTGGCATTCTTGCCTTTCAGCTTAAGCAGTGTATACATTTTTTAAGACACTTCCCACCCCCCGTTTCTAATTTCTGCTTTGAATTAAAGAATTTGCCTACTTGAAAGTAAAAGCAGCATAATAGTAAAGTTGCTTGGATACCAACTTTCAAGTGGTATCCTTGCAGAAAACGCCTTGGGGGTCTAAGTGGACA
Source organism: Chaetura pelagica (assembly GCF_000747805.2). Classification (NCBI taxonomy): domain Eukaryota; kingdom Metazoa; phylum Chordata; class Aves; order Apodiformes; family Apodidae; genus Chaetura; species Chaetura pelagica. The sequence goes on along the minus strand of NW_009951950.1, from coordinate 3,023,422 downwards.
GCAAATTGAACATGAGCCAGCAATATGCATCTCTCCTGTGAGGAAAGTCTGTGAGAGCTGGAGCTGCTCAGCTGGAGTAAAGAAGGTTTGGGCAGGTGGGGTGGGTAGTGGAGAATCTCATCAATGTATGTAAATACCTAACGGGAGAGTGCAGAGAAGGCAAGAGGTGAGACACTCTTCAGTGGTACCCGGTGACAAGAGGCAGTGGGTACAAACTGAAACTGAAAACTGAGTTTTGCCTGAACATCAAGGAACACACTTACACTGTGAGAGTGATGGAGCACTGGCACAGGTTGTCCAGAGAGGTTTTGGAGTCTCCATCGTTGGAAATATTCAGAAGTCAGCTATCTGGAGATGTTCTGGACAGACTGCTGTACCTGACCCTGCTTGATGACCTCCAGAAGTGTCTTTGAACCTCAGCCATTCTGTAGCTCTCTGAACTGTCTCACCAGGTTAAGTGACAAATAATTGCTTTTGTACAGTTTTTTCCAGGATACAGTGCTGAACCTGCCTTTTGTTTTAAGGACTTAGTCAACTCGTGATCTGATCTGTTCTTAGAGTTGGATGCTAAGCTTACCTTATTCTTTGACTGCTACTTAAATGGTAGAATGCAGCACTGTTTGCAAGTTACATTTGCATTTGTTCCTCCTTGCAGGCAGCAGTAGATTTCTTTAAAAATGGGAAAAGGCTATTTCTGTTTATCTACAGATGATGCTTTTTTCATCCCATTCATCTACAGTGGAGTTCTAGATGCCTAAACATTTTTTTTTCCTTATTGAAGCTTATATGAAGATGCAAAAAATTAGTTCAGTTAACTTCAAGTACAAGAGGGAAGACTTGGTCTTAAAATATGCCAGTGATTCAAGGTGAAGATTATGACACACTAAAGATCTCTGAAACAGCCTCTTGTACTCTTATGCTATAAATCCAGAGTAAGGTTAAGACCATGGGACAAGCTTTTCCTGCAGATCTGTATTAATGGGGCAATAGTACCACTGTGCCTCAGACCCATAATCATCATAACCACACAAGCAAAACAGTTTTGGGAAGGACTTGGCTTTGCTGAAAATGACACTTTGGCTGTTGAGCTCTTCTTGCTCAGTGGAAGTGTTAAGGCTGTGACAGGACAGCAGGAAAGTTTCTGTTGGGCATGTGCCTAGAGGACTCTGCTGCAGTGGCTGTAGGAGAGGTGGGGGTTGGTATAGGCAAGTTCACACCACTTTGCTGCTGGTGTAATGTCTTTGTGTGCCAGGGGTAGCACAGAGTCAAACCTACCTACACTGGGTTCAATAGCATTATGGATATTTCTGGCATCATGGATATCTATTTTCTTCTCTTTTGCTTTTGAGACCTTCTTTGAGAACAGCTACTGCTTTTCCATGTATCATGTTCACAGTTAACAATAATACCTTCTGTAATCTGTGCTTCTGTCCTCCTGTTCCTGTGTTCTTGTGTTCATTTGCAAACTCTGCAGCAGGCACACTGAAGACTTAAAAGTGTTTTTTACCATTACAAACCTGGATGTCAAGGTGATGTCATCCACTTTGTAGAGACCTGCTAAGCAGTCAGCAAAAGCTGCTGATTTTATCTGCTAAGTAAGAAGCGTGGTAACTCAGAAATATACCTCTGATTCATTTTAGAAGAACATCCTGTGAAATACTTGCTCTTTAAGAGAGAAAGCTTGGATGAAGTCTGAAGTATGGGGAGGATGAATCTGGGGATAAATTTTTCCTTTGAAAAGCCAAGTGCAGTGTATTTGGGCTGGAAAAAGGAGATTCCATCTGCTGTTCTTCCTGAGCATCTGTCTCTTAATTTGGAACAACTGTCTCTTGCAGGTTGAATGTACACTTGCCTACGCTTGTCTGTTCTCAGGGCTATTTGCAGCAAAGACTACATCATCTGGCTTTCATATCTATGGTGTTGTCTCCTATGAGTTGTCTCAGTAAGAACTGAGCAGTAGGTACAGGGTATTTCCTTTCATATGTTTTTGTGTGCTGTTTTACTGAAGCTATGGCTTGCGACATCATGTTTTATAAGCAAGTCTTGCTAAATGTTGCGGATACGTGCTCTTAAACTGACAGTGTTACATAACAGTAATTATGTCAAAGGGAGATTCTGGTGTTCAGTTGCTTGAGTTCTTGCATATTTATTGTAGAGGGTTGTATTACAGGAAGAAGCTTAATACGATCAAACTTAAACCACTACATACAAAGTTACACGACCAGGCTTTTCACTAGATTATGCTTATACCTTTCCTATTGTTAAAACTCTGGGTATATGAGAATAAATTAATAGAGGGAATAAGGTTTTATTTCTTGCCATTTCCTTGGTTGTAAAAATCAGCCCTTGACAAGAACCTTTTATGGAACTGATACTGTGTAAATTAGCATAACGTTGTAAAAGTGTAAGAATTAGTGTTGGCTTTAACATGAAGTAAGGAGTTCTGAATAACTTTATTAGGTTATTCTTTTAGCAAGAAGAGCTGATTCAAAGTTTAGAAGATTACATTTAGAAGAAAGGAGACTTACATCAAAGGCTTTTGATATATTAATGTTCAGTGTAGCCACATTTGAAATTAAACCATGGAGATCTCAATTATTCCATCACTTCTCCCCATGGAAAAAACTCAATCTGTAAAGTAGTTCTAATAGCTGTACCTTGTTGTCTGACATGATGAGACATGATTTGTACTGCTGCTTTGCCTCTCTTGGCTTGCTAAGAATGTCACCTACTGTTCTGTCTGGAGTGAAAACCAAGGCAACTATGAAAAAGCCAGGAAATGCAGACATATGTGTTCAAAATATAAACGAAATGTTCTGCCCTATCCTCCCCAGGCACTAGGTGGTAGTTTGGACTGGAAACCTGTGCTGTATTAGATTATTTGTAATAATGCCTGTTCCCTTACTGCATACTAACATGCTGCTTTAGGATCAGACAAGGTACCAGCAGATCTTAGCAAGCTCATATTTTTTTTTGTTATAGTTGCTGACTTTATTTTTTCTTTTTAAATGTTAACTGGATGAGGGATCAGACAGCGTATGAAGGCTGGCTCAGGAGTTTAAAATATTGCTCTTTGGTGTGGCATCCTTATAGTCACCAGTTATTGTTTGTTTCCACAGAGCCCACAGCAGCTACTGAGCCTGCTCCGGAAGAATTTGATAATTCTACCTACAAGAATCTTCAGCATCATGAATATAACGTTTATACCTTCTTTGATTATATTGAGGTTCTTGCAAAATTCAGGCAGCCTCAGCCATCTTCTGGAAGACCATCACCAAGGCACTGAAAGAACCACATTTAAAACAAATGCCCAGGCAGAATGATAAATTGTTCTGTTTAGCACTATTGCTTCATCTGTATTATAAATCAGATAATAAATAATATATAAGTGCATGATAACTTACGCTTGTGCTTTTGGACAGTTCTTTTTGGTTCTCGGAGTCCCTTATTTCTTGAATTTCATGAATGAGCTCCAAATGAATAATCAGTGAATAAAACTAGTTTTTCTGCCTCTCAGTACATACTATTTAGTGATCTTCGGCGTCTCCAGACTTTTAATACTGGCCATTCTTTTAGAACCATGTCAAAGAACATAATGACCCTTGTGTGTACATCTGTTCAGTATGTGTCATGATTTTCGTAGGTGTTATCACTGTAGTGCAGCAAGCTGTTCTCCCTGCCCACAAACATGTTCATAGCTCTGAAGAGGTTATGTTTCCTCTGGATTTGAAGTTAAAATAATTGGCTGGAAACAGTGTAAGAAGTGTTCATCTCCTGTGGCAAGAGTGTATGTTTTGTGCTAGTAGAGGAATGTAAGTTTATGTAACGTGATTGAAACATCTTAAAACCTCTGCTGTTGTAAAGGGATAATATACAACTTCATTTAATCCTCTGTTGGGGCTTCTAGCATCCAGGTTCTGCAGTAAATTAAATAATTTCAAATGTAAGAGAATCTCAGTGGGCTGTTCCTAATGAACTGGTAGATTAGTTCCTAACTCGCTGGTGGATGCAATTGCTAAACCTTCCTGCTGATTGGAAAAAGGGGAACATAGCCCCTATTTTTAAAAAGGGGAAAAAGGAAGACCCAGGGAACTACAGGCCTGTCAGTCACTCCTCTGTGCTTGGCAAGATCATGGAGCAGATCCTCCTGGGAAGTCTGCTAAGGCACATGGAAAATAAAGAGGTGATTGGTGACAGCCAACGTGGCTTCACTAAGGGCAGGTCATGCCTGACCCATCTGGTGGCCTTCTACAACAAGGCTGCAGGGATGGTGGATGGTGGCAGAGCAACTGATGCCATCTACCTGGATGTGTGCAAGGTGTTTGACACTGCCTACATGGCATCCTGGTCTGCAAACCGACAAGGCATGGATTTGACGGATGGACTACTCAGTGGATAAGAGACTGGCTGGATGGCTGCACCCAGAGAGCTGTGGTCAATGGCTCAGTGTCCAAATGGAGGCAGGTGACGAGTGGTGTCCCTGCTGGGGGACCAGTACTGGGACCAGTGCTGTTTAACATCTTTGTTGGAGACATGGACAGTGAGATTGAGTGTATCCTCAGCAAGTCTGCTGATGATACCAAGCTGTGTGGTGTGGTTGACACCCACGAGGGAAAGGATGCTATCCAGATGCTGGAGAGGTGGGCCAGTGCCAACCTCATGAAGTTCAACAAGGCCAAGTGCAAGGTCCTGCACCTGTGTCGGCACAACCCCAGGCACAAATACAGACTGGGGAGAGAATGGCTGGAGATCAGTCCTGAGGAGAAGGACTTGGGGGTGGCAGTAGATGAGAAGCTCAACATGAGCCACCAGTGTGTTCTGGAGCCCAGAGAGCCAAACACATCCTGGGCTGCATCCAAAGAAGTGTGGCCAGCAGGGCCAGGGAGGGGATTTTGCCCCTCTGTCCTGCTCTGGTGGGGCCACACCTGGAGTACTGGGTACAGCTGTGGAGCCCTCAGCACAGGAAAGACATGGAGCTGCTGGAGAGGGTCCAGAGAAGGGCCACCATGATGATCAAAGGGCTGGAGCACCTCTGCTATGAAGACAGGCTGAGAGAGTTGGGGCTGTTCAGCCTAGAGAAGAGAAGGCTCCAGGGAGACCTTATAGCACCTTCCAGTACTTGAAGGGGGCTACAGGAAAGCTGGGGAGGGGATTTTCACCAGAGAAGATAGTGATAGAACAAGGAGTAGTGGTTTTGAACTGAGAGAGGGGAGATTTAGGTTAGATATTAGGAATAAATTCTTCACTAAGGGTGGTGAGGAACTGGAATGGGTTGCCCAGGGAGGCTGTTGATGCCCCATGCCTGGAGGTTTTTAAGGCCAGGTTGTATGAGGTTTTGTGCAACCTGATCTAGTGGTGGGGTTCCCTGCTCATGGCAGGAGGGTTGGAGCTTGATGATCTTTAAGGTCCCTTCCAACCTTAATGATTTATTTATTGAATTATAGTACATTGAATAAACTCTGAGAAATAATATATTTCTATAGGTAGAATAATTTCAATGCTTTTTAAAAATGAAATTAAAATAGCATTATGGTAAAATCAACTCCTAGCACTCATTGTTCAGTGGGATTGCACTGCAGTTCCCACTGGGTTCCTCCCCCACCCCCAATAAAAGTTAAAATTGCTGTCCAGCTTCATTCTCACTCTGCAGAAAATGCGAGAAATGAGGCACTTCTCAATACATGTTATCAGCAGTTACAGTTGGTCTCAGTAAATTTCATATTTCCATCCTATTAGTAACAGTCTTCTGCCCTCTGGGAAAACTGCCTTGATGACCACCAGCTGTTGTGGGCTTAGTTCCATTTTGGCTTCTTGTTCATTTTGGGTTTTTTGGTGTTAATTGGTCTTTAAGCAGTTGTACTTGCAATAGCTCCAGCATTTTCCATCACCTGTCTGTATTCTTTCAAGCAACAGAATACACAAGATCAAAGGGAAAAGTGAGTCAGCTTTAGTAGTCTATCTGGATATTGGATGCAAATCCCTGGGTGCAATTAGAACAGTTATTTTATACTCTAACTTAGCAAAAATGTGCTAAGAAGGATCAAGAGGCCTACATCAATCTGCTGTGTAGTACTTTAAGTCAGAAACTTCTGGCAAGCAATTTTATTGTCCTGTAAAAACTAAAAAGCATATTACTGACTCACTGTGAAATTTTAAAAATCAGCAAATGTATTAATTCACGTGCTTAGGAATAAAGAGCAGAAAGTCACTTTGATGCACCAATGGTACCAAGTACACTGTACTTGTAAAAGGGAAAGAAATTTGCTGTTAACATTAAAAACATGAAAGGATAAGGAAAAGGGTCTTCCTTTAAAGGCCCACCGGAGGGCCCCAGTAAAGCTGCTATGTTTTGTTATTAACTGAGACTCCATGTAGTAACCTGAACCCTGTAGTGTTGATCTGCGTTGATGCTGAACTGCATTTGTTTTGTGATTACAGAAGGAGGCTGCACATTGTCAGATATAATCTAAACATTCAAAATTAAATGTGCTCCATTAATACGCATATGTATTTACTAAATCTACCCACAGTAGTTGTAGCTGTTAGCTGTTTGAGGTCAGACTTGTTCACCTAGTGCCATCTTCATTTTTAAGGAGAGTTGGTATTAGAAACACTGACTTAATCAGCTAAGGAGGAGTGGGTTGAAACAGAAATGTGTCTTACTTTCAGTCAATTCCCACACTCCTTAGCTGCCTTTCTAGATAAGGAGATTCTAGTCTATATTTGGGCTACGCATTTTGCTCCCCCTGTGCTGCTATTACAGCAAAAATCAATGGTAAAAGCCCTTCCTAGCTCTGTAATCCTGTCTCATTGTGTCCCGCATTGATGGTGAGGGAATCCTTCCTTGGCTGCTCCGATGCTTTGATAGTGGTGCTGAGACCCACAATGTGGATGAGAGAGAAGCCAAGCAGTTGGGATCCCTGGCCAGAGATGCTGGTATTGACAGAGCACTTAGTAGTAAGGTGGGAACTACCACCCTGTGGGACCGACTTCTGTCAGCTGTGAGAGAGAGATACCCCCAGAAGGGTGACATCGAATGGCGCCGAAGCAGAACACCCACTCTTGAGAAAGCCATCACCTACTTGAGAGAGATTGCTGTGCGAGAGGTGATCTATGATACAGATGGACTGACAAATCCTGATGATGTTGAGTGTGACATGCAAATGCTCCGGAGGTTTGTTCAGGCTGTACCAGCAGCACATGCCCATATATTCTCCTTCATGGGATGCTTTGAAGGTTATCAAAGACCAACTGTACGTGAGGTAGCTTTCTAAGCACGACAGTATGGAGACCTCCTCTCTGACTCTCTTCACTTCCACACCTCAGCCATTGAACAAATGACTGGCAGGAAGAACAAGCAGCCAAATAGGTGGGGAAGTAATCTCCAGATTCTTCCTAGAGACAACTGGTCACGTGTTGCAGCCACTAAGAAGAGACGTCCTGCTATGAGACAGCAGCGAGAGGGACGGGACCCAGTGAGACGCCACCTGTGGTCTCTCTTGAAAAATTATTTTAAAGAGGACATGAGAGTCTGGGACAAGAAACCCACTGATATTCTCCAGTTACGTGTGCAAGAGCTGCTGAACAGAACAAGGCCAGGAGATGGTTCTTCCAAGAAGGTTGCACCAGTCAACAACCAGGACACATTGTCTTCCAGTGATCTTTTCTGCACCTCTAGTATCAAGCTGGAAGACAAATAACTTCATAATTCTTCTAGTGCATATGGTGCGTGTTTGTTCTGTTCAGTGAATGAGTCTGCTCTGGGAAGGGCAGATAATGTGAGGAAGGGCACCAAGACTTTTTCCCACTGTTATGTTTTCCTGGACCTCAATTTAAAAATGCTTAATTTTCTTTTGCTTGGCTATTTCCAGTTGTTATGTGTTTGACTCATACACTAGCATTGAAATTTCAAGCAGGATGTGATACAATATACTCAAATTCTTTAACATTAGTAACTTTCTCTTGTGCTGGGCACTTGTCAGATACAGTCAGGGACCTTGTTTTAAAGAATGCACAATCCAGGATATTCACATAATTCCTGGAAAAACTCAAATGTGAAAGAAATGAAGTCTCAGCTTAGTTTTGGGAAAGCTAGCTCTTCTGAAACAGCTTAAACTTCACAAGTGGGCTTTTCAGTGTAAACAGTGTGTTACTGTGGGAGTACATGAAAATCTGGAAAGTCAGATTCACTAACTTCTCATTAAAAAGATGAAGCAACAACTTTCCTTGTCAAAGGGAGTGGTCTTCAAACATTACTTCTTCTGATGTATTTTTTTTTAGTGTAGCAAACTGCTAATAAAATGGCTTTTTATAATTCCCTTGCACTTAGATTCTTCAAAAGCAACTTATGAGCCCAGAAGGTTCTGGACAGCCATTGAAAACCCACTAATCCAAGTTTCAGAAGTAGCATTTGTGGTGATCACTTCAGTTACCACAAGGTCAAGATTTTTTTGGTCCTCCTTCTGCTTCCTTTGACATCCGGTCATGCATGCCAATCTATAAGACTATCTTCCAAGCCTTTAAATTCGGGAAATAATATTTCTAACTGTGAGTACTTACAGATCTTGTAAAGTATGTCCCCAGCTTTCAACAATCAAAACACATTTAGTGCATCTCGCTCAGGTTTCCTATAAACTCCTAAGCCATGAAAACCTGCCTCTAACTCATTTCTCCCATCACAAGAGATGCCATCATCTAAGCTACTTGTACAATTATGTTAAGAGCAGGCTCAACATACGAGCAATAAGAAGTTACCCTTGGGATGACATGCAGTTCTTCAGCTACTCACAGTAATGAGAATGTGACATGAGAACAGTCCCCAGACACTCCTAGGTCTGCTGAAGTTCATAGAATAGTAGGACTTCTCAGCTTTATGCTGATCAGAATCCCACAGCTCATAAAATGCTGTGGTGAGATTTTGTGAGCTTGTGGCATTAGGAGGAACAGCAGGAGAAGCTGATGACAGCAGCTGCTTGTCCCAGTTTTAATTCCCAGTGCATCTTATCAATGACTACCATGCAGCAAGTGAGCAGAAAGCATGCTCACCATATTCTGTGACATTGTAACATTAGAATAATGCACACTGAAGTTGAAGTCTTGAGATGACCGGTCCTCTGCTCTGTATCAGGTACAAGTAGATCAGGTTGTCCTGGACCTTGTCCAGTTGAGTTCTGATTATCTTCTGGGATGGAGATCCTACAATCTCTCTAGTTACCTTCTCCAGCATTTGAACACCCTCATGGTTTAAAAACAACAGCAATCCAGCAATCAAAAATTGTACCTGTTTTCTAATTGGAATTTTTGGTTTTCTGACACTGATCCTTAAAACTTGTCTCTGGCAAGCCTAGCTTTGTCTTTCCTATACCCTCCAAGGAGGTAGTTGAAGGTAGTGATAAGGTCCACCTTATTCTCTTCTTCAGACCAGATGACCTTCTTCAGGCTCATCTTGTGCAACATACTCCAGGCCCATTTGCATCTTTGTTCACAGTGTGCCCTGGGCACATCCTGCTCTGTTCTGTAGTGGAGGTTGTATAAGTGGTCTCTGACCATCTTCCTCCTTGCAGTTTACGCTTCAAAGTATAACATGCTAGGAGGAGGCTTATGTTAATTTTCCTAATTTTTAGAGTAGAATCTGCAGTAGTGAATTGGAAGGGACCAGGGAGACTCCTGTTCCTCAAGATGCTATGCAGTGACAGTGATGTGGGACAAGTTCAGTTCTCCCTGGTAAAAACAAACCAAAACAATCTTGGAATAATTCTTGGCCCAAGTATTTAGTGTCTGCTTGTGATTTCCAAGCCTCCTATGCTATTCTGTATTGTGTGCTGTTTTTTGCATCCAGAGTTAACACAATAAGGGTAACACAGGCACTTTAGTACAGGTCCTTTGAACTTCTGAGTGATTGACTTTACAACCATAGTGTTCTTGTATTGTGGCTTTGTTTGTTTTAATTTTATCCTTCAGAGAAACTCCTTTTAATTAAACTCTTAGGACTCTAAACAAAATATTCCATCAAGTTTCCAGATTATCCTTCTCTCAAGTGGTTATATTTAATGGAATATTGTATTGGTGCTTACATATTATCTTTAGCGTTCATCTCAGGATACCACCCCCAATACAATCTGCACATATTTTTTAGTTCCCTTATTTATTTATTTATATTTTGCCTGCACACATTCAATTACATTTAGAAATTCATACCCACCTCTGAAAGTTTTAGGATATGTGGCAGCTTTGGGATAAGAAGACTGTGTTAATGCAGAGTTAGGCACAGAATTTAAAGTATGTATGCTTATGCTAATAAAGTATCCCACAAACTTTGGGTCAGTGTAAGCAGTCAGTGGGTCAGCTCTCAAAATTTTTTTTTGGGCTCCCCTGTGCTCTCAACAAATTTTTAACTGCAAAACAGATTAACAGGAACATCTGTAAATGTAAATCTGTAGTATCACAGAATACAGCCTACATGCGTGTTAACTTCTAATACTCAAAGAACCCATGCCATGTGTCTCAGCTAAAATTAATGCCTAAAATTCTTAGCAGTAGTTGTCGTTGTTTCTCCAGTCTGACATGTGGTTCAAATGGCAGCATCCCTTTCCAAATCTGAGTGTTTTATCAGGTATGGAAACATAGTTCCTACAGCAGTTAATATCCAGTAACGTTAAAAAAAATGAGCTAATTAAGATTTTTTTTTTGTTGTCGGTTGAGTTTTTTATTAATTTTCTGTTTCTCTCTTATCTCCTTCTGTGGTTATGAGATGCTCTTGATATCCCATTTGGCTGTTTTCACAGTGGAGATGCACATGGTTTCTAAAACCTGGGATAACTTCTATCTAGCACTGGAGAGGGAACATACAAGCCACAATATACCTTGTACCAGGCAAATGCTAATGTCTTTTATCAAAGAAGGGGCAATAGTTAATTTTCCCTGGAGGCTTGTAAAGGGATTTGAAAGAACCACCTCTTCATGCTTTCCTTTCTCATTTTCATGCATGTCTTTTCCAAAAAGCATCTCCTGTGTTTAATTTGGTTTAAAATCATGCCAGACAACACCATTCTAAACCACACTGATGTTGTCCCAAACTCTCCTGGGGTATCCCTAAAAGTGAGCTATATTCTATTATTTGAGGACTGGAAGAAATGTGAAAAGAGTTGGAAAGAAATTCAGAATACAGAAAACAGGAGGATAATGTTGGAACTGAGAGCAAGGATGTTCCTTATGACTCAGGTGTTGGACTGGCTCTGGATCATTTGTGAGACCCCTGGCCGCCTGCGTAACTGCTGGCAAGCCATATAATATCTTGGGTTCTCATCCTCACTTCATAGATGAGGAGTTAGTGGTCCCAACTTTCTCTTTGTACATCACGTCTGTTTAATTCTGAGCAATTCAGAATAAAAACTAGTAAAAAAAAAAAAAGGGGGGGGGGGGGGGGGTTTTATTATGCAT
>NW_009951950.1:3006159-3011710 GCF_000747805.2 Chaetura pelagica | reverse complement strand
GGGGGGGGGGGGGGGGGGAGGGTTTCTTACATCTTCTGTGTCGAGCATGCACATCGTTTAGAAACTGAGCTAGCTGAGGTTCTCCCAAAAGACGCAACGCTTATTAACAGCATGACAAAAATACACTTCAGATAGTCTGTGCAGAAATGCCAGCAATTTTGAAATTGCATTCAGGCAATGGCAAGGCCATTTAGATACCAAAAAAAAAGCTTTACAACTGTTCCAAATACTTACTAGTGGAAGACTGTTAACAGATGGGAAAAAATGGGGAGGTGTCCAAAACCAGCAATCCACCCTGGTGAGAAATACAGCTGCTGGGAAGTGGAATGGTGCTGGAATTCATACCAGGTTGTTGTCTCTGGAAACCAGTCAATGGCCTCCATCTTTTATATCACACTCCCATTAGCAATAAGGGTTTGGTGTTTTTCAACTCATTTTCTCTTGGCGGCTGGAGATGGAGAAGGAGCTTTTTCTCTCAAGTCCTTGCTGAAGAACTGTTTCAAAGCTGCTGTCCAGGGGAGGAACAACACTCCTCTCCCCTACTCCTGCCTCCTGAATGTCACCATTGGGCAGAGAAAAACCAACCCACCTATCCTTCCTGCTGCATGGCTCTTTACTGCCAGGCCCTGAGCCGCTTACCTTCATAGTCTTCCTCTCCTCTGAATAACTTTACCTCTAGAATCAATGATTGCTTTCTCCTGCACAGACTTGGGAAACTAGCACGCTGGAAAATATCAAGAAGGACATTTCATTCCCCTCCTCCACAAATGCAAACTTGAGATGACTATAGACAAAAGAAAACTATAGAAAGCAATAATTGGGAGTTCTTTTCCTTGATGTTAGTAGTACTTTTATGATTGTGTTTTCTGAGATTTTCCACATAGCCTCGAGGAATGGGGAAGCTATTTTTTTGGACATTAAGATTTCAGGTAACAACTACAAGATTCCAGCTGCTTGGGCCTCGGGCTTCGTGGTACTCACCGATTTATGTGTGCTAATGTTAAGGAGATTTGGCAGCACTTCAAGCAAGTGAGTGAAAACAACGTGTTTATTCTGAGCTTCGTTCTTGCCCTTTGACTCGACAGTGGCTCTGCAACTGGCCTGGCTGCTCAGCTCCGTGCTGCCGGAGCATGGGAAAAGTAGGAGCAGCAGCAAAGAGACAGCTGGCTGGCTGCTGACTTAGGAAGACATCACTGTGTCACGTCATGCTTGGTAAGTTATCTTTTCAATCAGAAGGGCCAGGATTTTCGCCTTTTTTTTAGGTGGGAGGTAGGTGCTGCACAAATTGACCACGGGGGTTCAGCCATAATGAGTAAAGCATCCTGTTTGTCAGTGACAAAGTGGTTTTTCAGCCCTGAAATGTAATGCTTTTCTGACCCTTAAAATATTTCTGCTAGACACCTTTTGAATCCCCTTTAAATGAGCTGTTTTTAACCTTATTAGGATCTTATTTTACATTTTTAATATGGGGGTTGTTTGAGTGGAAATATTAAAGCCAGCACAAGCAATAAAGATGGATTGCCAGCAAAATAAACAGTTTGGCATGTGGCTGCACAGAGGAAGCAGATTGATTCACGAAAACATTTCCTAAAAGTAACTTTTCTAGCTGTAAGGCTATTCTAATAGCTGCTTCTTATTTTAAAACTGCACAATTCTGTAGCTTACTAATCTACACATTTAACTCAGTGTGGAAGTTAATTAACATTCTGCTTCCAAAGCAATACTGCTATTATGAAGGGCACTAAACTGATCCATGAAGTAGAGAGTAAAAGCGAATGGGAGGCAATAGAGATGTATTTCTGAGAATTAAACAGAAGCTTGAAAATTATAGATAATGAACAGACATGAAATAGTATTTACATACAGGGGCGTTAGTAGTAAAATTCTGGCTATGGATGAATCTCATGGAAAAAATATTACATATTTCTGTCATACCAGACTTTTGCCTTGTCTCTTTAAAACTCTTACGGTGAAACTCATAGGGAGGTATGTCTTGCCCAGTTCACGTTTACTGTTGTAAAAGTATATGTAAGTAGAAGACTCACTGGTAGGGAATCACTTATGGGACTCTATCCTTGAAGTCACCAAACTGGTGAGTGTACTTTACACCTATTTATGTTGAGCAGGCTCAACAACTTGCATGAAGAATGTCATGTCCTGAAGGGCTGACTTCGTAATTTGCGCCTGTGTATATATTTCCTTCATGAAACCACACTTATGTTTTTTCATTATTGTTATTATTTTAAACTATGCACAACTCCTGTTTCTTTTACTGTAAACCCTGTTACCTCGTCTTCAGTATTCTGACTTTCTAGACTTCAAACCTTGGCTATGGGGTTGAGGATCAGATTGCTGGCTGAGGACATCTGGATGGGTTTGAAATCTGTGCCTATCATAATCAAATCTCCTCACTATATATTCTAAGTCCATATTTTCATTCTTCCTCTGCATTTCTCATTGTTTTGTATCCTCGCTATTTGTATAAGTGTATGCAGTCTCATACAATTATATTAAAATTGTTTCCTTATGCATGGTATGAATTTTTATAGCTTTACGTTCACTTTCTTTCTCTCTCTCCATCATCCCATTTCGTGTTTAAATAGGCAGAATAAGCCAGGTAATATGTACACAGGGACTGCTCCACCATAGGCTGGAGCTCTAAGTATCTCTGTTAACACATGCTGTAGCCAAAGAAGTTTACAGCATGCAGAGGGAAAAGGTTATTGTTAGTGTAACTGAATGAGTATTAGGGTTAATATATAATGTATAGGTCTGTGTAATGGATAGTTTTTATTCATCATAAAATGTTCAAATGACTTGCAGATGTGTGACCACTGCAGCTGTTGCAGACCTTGTAATGGCATTAGGCTCTGACTCAGAAAGCAGCTCGTTTGCCAAGAGATTCTGGCAGTGGCTACGGCTGTGATATTCCCATTGAAAAAAGTATTCTCAGCAGTGGAGGTGGTGACACAAAACTGAACTGGAGTATGAGAAGGGAGCAAGGCTGGGCCTAGGAAAATGGGGGTTCTGAAAGCTTTCATTTTTTTCCTGTTTCACTATATCGGTAGCACCCTACCACTATGTGGCCTACTAGGGGAGCAGCTGGAGTTTATGGTCACCAGAGATTCTGGTTGCACGCAGCTTATGCTATCCTAATTGGGGAGAACACACAAATCACCCAACCTTTGACAATGTAAAACTCTGCTCCTGAGTTTTAAAAAGGAAAAACAAGCTACAGTCCCTACAAGCAGACAGAATTGAATCTCACTGTGCAAATGCAGTCTGTCACACAAAAGGTGTGGCATGAGAGCTACCTGCTGCCTATGGAGACTGCGCAGTCAGGGAATATCCTTACTCAGCAGTCAAAGGAATGCCAGCACCCTATGGGTGCACGCAGTACTCTGAAACAGTACTAAGGAAGGAAAACAAAAAAATCCCCTGTATGTTTTGTGGTTGTTTTCCTAGGTCTGATTGAAGTGAAGAAAATAACGAAGACTGACACCTGAAAGAGGCACACGTTTTGTATGTGGGGTGTCATATTGAGATAAACATACTGGGTCTGATACAGCTTTTTTATTCCTGTGTGACCGGAAAAGCAGAAGCAAGATCATTCTTAGACGAGAATTGGAGAAGGCAGTGAAAATCAAAAGCACAATTTTGACAGGGTTCAGTGAAATTACTCAGAAAGTAGGATCGAGGGAAGCAAACCCTAGAGACAGCTGAACAGTAAATCTCTGAAATGGTGAGGGAGCATAATAAGAGTCACCACTCAATGAAAAGAGGATTTCGTCGCTGCCTTTTCTGAGGCTTTAAACTACTTATGGAGCATATGTGTTAGTTATGAAATGGACTGCAGTGCTGGCTCTTGCTTTCTGTGAGCAGTTACAAAGCCATATGCACTATTGTTTCTGGCAGTTTTTGAAAGGCCTCTGCTGACTCCAGTGTGTTCTTTCTGACCCTGTTCAATGCCATATTTATGAAAGTAAAGCTACCAAAATTATTAAAAAAGAGATGCAATCTACGTGAACTTTACTTCCTAGCTTTTAGAAACAAAAATTCCAATGCCTAGTAATGTGACTTACACCTTACATGAGTATAAGGGAATGAGTTGCTAATAGCTCTCTTATCCAGGGCTCAAAATTCCTTGGATAAGAGAAAAAAAAAGCCAGCCGGCACAACTGTGTTGGCTGTTGGTTGGGGCTATGAGCTGGGACCTAGGTTCCCTCCCTTCCTGGTAAGTCTGCTGCTCACTAGAGCAAGATTACTTATTCAGTCTGGACAAGACTTGGTCAGCAAACCAAAGACCTCTGGAGAAGTTTACCAGGGTCTTGTCAGTGGGAAGCAGTGTGTGACAGCAGTGCACTATTGGGCACACCAAACAACTCATCCTGCCTCAGCAGCTGCATTTCATCTCACTCCTAAGAGCACGATGTGAAGTATGGGGCTTTCTGAGGGATGCAGGATGTGACTTGGCTTGGGCATGGGTCATAAGAGCAATCAAGGGCATGGTACAGGGCAAATTTTATTTCTATTCTGGTTCTGGACCAGGTGTGCTTAAATAATCCTACAGAGCATTGTTCCATCATCATCCACACTGGTCAATGAACACTGTGTGCAATGAGGAATAATACCAGCAATGGATGGGTGCAGTTCCTGTCCCAGGAGGTCCTAGAGCAATGGCATGAGGCATATGATCTGCAGATCTCTGGGATTTCAGGCACCTCTTCTATGGGAGGAAGCTTAAGTATTTCCTTGGGAATCTGCACCCACTCCGTGAAATAAACAGGATGTTGCAAACTGAAAAGAAGTGAAAAGTCACCACCCTGCAGCTTCCAGGTTAGACAGTCTATGGGGGAAGTGGGTCTGTATCCTCAGGCATTCAGTACAAAGATCTGGGAGCATGCCTCGCAGGATGTGCCAGTGGCACAATGCATCTCTGTGCTGCAGATCCCCAACCCAGCTCTGAATGGGCCAGTCTTTCTTGGAGGAAGGAACAGACCTTGGCAGGGATACAAGTTTGAATCCCAGAAGCAGTATTGCCTTGCTAGCATAGCACTCAGTCTCGAGCTAATTGGCCTTGCCTCTCAGCCCACCAGCTAACCTGGGCACAGCATGAGACTGGTATTGCTTCTACTGCTTCCAGATCCAAAGCTATTTCATGCAGAGCCAGTACAGAGATCTCTGTACCTTATTGCTGTGCAAGCTGTTGACATATCTGTATTTCCTAGAATTTTTTCTCATCAAGATATCTCAGAAGAAATGTCCAGAATGTCTCCTGTATCTCCTCCTTCTTGTGAGAAAGGCTGACTTAGGAAGTTTAACTCCAGGAGAGACTCACTGGCAGATAAAAGGACATTACAGAATTGCAGTCTGTAAATAGGTTCATAAAATAAACAGAGTAATTAATGGAGAAGTCTAGCAGTGGCCATTGAAAACGATGGTCTGATTGCAACTTCTGATTCAGAAAGGTGCTAAACCACTGACTCCAAGAGCTCACAAGATACACCAGAGGAAGGCTGACCCAGTTGTTTCTATGTTTCTTACACTCTTT
>NW_009951950.1:2999812-3006149 GCF_000747805.2 Chaetura pelagica | reverse complement strand
CTTTCCCTAAGCACTTACTGCTGGCCACTGTTGGACTCAAAGTAGTTTGTCCCACTGTCACCATTTGACTCGGGAACGCACTGCTGCTAGTTAAAAGAAAGCTCTCTGAAGAAAAAGAAATCAGTAAAAGGAAAATTTGCTTCATCCTGGCTCAAACCAGGACACCCACATGTAGCTGTGGAAGGAAAGATTGCCCTGCATTTAAAACCTGTGTGCCAGCTAAGTCCATCCAGACTGTCAGGTGTGCACATGTTAGCCTTGTACTCAGATGACAACAGCCCTTCATGTTGAGGAAAAGCCTGAAAGCAGGCTTCCAAACATCAACCATCAGCTGATTCAGAGCCTGGTCCAGATGCCTGACTGCTCCAAAGAGGAAGGGCTTCCAGCTAGAACGAGTTGCCTAGAAAGGTGGTGGAGGCACCTGGAGACATCCAAGGTCAGGCTTGATGGGGCTTTGGGCAATCTGGTCTAGTTGGAGATGTCCCTGCTTATTGTAGGGGTGTTGAACTAGACGATCTTTTAGATCCCTTCCAACACAATACATTCTATGATTCTTCGTGGTGGTAGGAATGTGTGTCACATCTGGAATGATAGCATGCATGTGGGCCTGGAAGAGATGGTGTAAGTACAGCAGTGTGAACCATCAGAGAGAGACAGGCTTGTCTACTTTCAGCCCAACGGGGGGTATGCATGGTAGTTCCCACAAATCCCAACTTGGCAGAGGTGAGAAAGGCAATGTTTGTGGAACTCTTCTGCCCTTGGCATTTCCTATTTGCTTTCTAGCTCAGTGCAAACGTCTGTGTGGAGCTCAGCTTTTCTTTTGCTTTGTGCTAGGAGCTCAGGTGCTTGGCCAGTTACATTAGGCAGCAAAGCACCTAATCCTTGCTGAAGGCCACTTAATCCTCTCAGTTTAATGACTTTCTACTCCTTCAGATAGTCCCTTCTTTATTTTTTTATCTATTTGTTCAGCAATTGAATTCTTGCCTCTTCCATTTGCAAAACAGTGTTGGGATCAGGCTGGCTGGCCGGCCATTCTCCTTCCCTGTTACCAACACCTCTCAGTTCTTCTAGACTCCAAAATGCAGAAACTCATAAAAGCAGCTGGAATGAGTAATGGAAAGACAGGTCTCTGTGGACTGAAGAAAGTGCTCTGTAGCCCAGTGTTTGAGAACCTCTCATTAATGCTTCCTGGTTATTTTTTCTGCATTTCACTTTGCCGAATCCAAATCCTGCTCAAGCCGGTGAGAATTGTTCCACTGACTTCTGTGAGACTTGGATCTAGCCCCTGATCTGGAAGGTAAAACTAGTCTCACTGGTTTTCTTTTATTTCAGTTGGTTTCACTTTCTGCTTCTTAACTCCCAGAATAACGTAAATGCATTCATAGTCCTCCATGGTGGGGTTCGTATTATATGTTTTCCAGAGAAAAAAGAATCAAGATGTGTGTTAGCATTTCCACCTTTGTCCTTCTGACTCTGATTTTCTGCCGCTCTGCCTTGTTTATGGATGCCCTCTGCCCTCCCCCTCGAGCCTTCCACAGTAAAGTTAAAGAAAATGTCTTCCTAAGTATAACAAGAAACTTTGCAGTCAAGCAACAAGATACTCTCAGCTTTTGGCATCACTAAAAGCAGATAGTTTGCCCTCAGAAGGTAATCAGTTTATTGTATCTCAAGTAGAAAAACAACATTGGGTTGTGAAAGATGTTTGTTCCATCACCATGGAACTCCTTGTGCAGTTCCCAGGGCATTGCATGTGGGGAGGTGACAGTGGATTTCTACATGACAGCTCAGTCTTCAGCTTTTAAGTTCTTTTTCCTAAAATAGCAGTTTGTTCAAATTAACAACTCCGATAGCAGAAAGCAATGTGGGGTATGATACTACAGAACATACAGAAGGGAACATTATCTTATAGAGCCTTGGGGCTTTATCCTCCAGATCGCCTAAAATTCTTTCCAAGTAATGTGTTAAGATACTGGTAATGCAGTGACTCAACTGTATAAACAGATGGATTGAGTAGTATGCAGTCAGTGATTCAGCTAATGTACAGCTCTGGAAATTCAAAATTGATTTAACAAGAGGAGAAATGTTGAATAAGACATTTATCATTTTTCCTTTTTTGAAGAAGGCTTTAAGTACATTGTTGTTGTTTGTTTTTTTTTAATTATTTAGCTGAACAGAGAGGGTGAAAAAGCACAGAACAATAATAGTTCATCAGAAGGATGGCATCTTGATCCCAGCACAGAAACTCCTTGCAGTAGTACTGCACTGCAGCGCCAGCTCTTGGTCCAAGCCCAAGTCCTGCTGTGGGACAAGAACTCTTTAATTTCTCCAAAGGGAGTGTTCCCAGCTGAGTTACACAGATCTCCAAGATCTAGTTCAAGCAAAGCTTGGCATTTATTTAGACAAAGTTAACTCATTAACTCCAGCTTTAAAATCTTAAAAGCCATATCCATTATAAAAAAAGTGTCACATTTTTCCCAGGCTCCTCCTATACCACATAAAGTTGTGACTGCAGTTGTGAATGTGCTGTGCCTGCAAACAGGGCAGGCAGAGGTTGCTTTCTGGAGTGTTCTCCAAACAGCCAGAGGACATCTAAGTTGTCAACATGTTTTATTGCATACTTCTTTCCCTGGGAGTGATGAAAGAAGAAACTGGGTTGCTGCAGAGGCTGCCCATTGTTAAGAGATCAGCACTTAAAAACTCACCTGATTTTTATGGAAAACTGGGGAAACCCCTGCTCTGTTTAGATTATTCCAGTCTTATCACTGCAATTACAATCTTCATTCCAAATGTTACGAGTACAGATTACTGCCACCTGCATGGAAGCCCATCCCTTCACCTCTATGTAAATGTTTCCTTTGAAAGCTTAATTATGAAAGAGTTGCAAAGTACACAACCAAGAGCCATAGGAAGTCTCCTTATTCTGAATAGGTTAAATATGTATGAACGTTATATTATGCACACAGCTGGAACATTTAGGACTCGTAAATGACTAAAGGATGTCAGAGTAAGCCTAATTGGTCTAGTAACTGCACGTAGGATCCAGTTTTGCCCTCCAATACATTTACACAATTCTAATATCACTAAATTGCAGCCTGAAAGTATGTTTCAAATAACAGAACTGGGAGAGTGCTTTTCCCATTTGGTGAGATGGGACCTTCGTAGCTTAGAGTTTGCAAATATTTGGTCCAAATATGAGGAATGCTCTTATATGTCTGGGACTGTTCTTAGTAACCAAGTAAGGTCCTGACCCTACAAACATATCTGTGCATACTTTAAGTAATAAGCTGTGCTTAATGATTGCATTTAATACGTACAATGTGAGGAAAGTAACAGAAGTTTGAGAATCTGAGTATTCTGATATTTGCAGTTATAAGCATAAATATTACAGAACCTCATTTTTACTACTTGTAATTTGCAGTTACAAAATATTAGAATGGCATTCACTCTGGCATGTAGCTTTGGCTTTTTTTAGGGGAGGGAAACAACCAGAAAACCCAGCACTCGCACCATTGCATTTAAGCGAGTACACCTATGGCAATGAAAGTTCCTAGCATAAAACTCCATCAGTTATGCAATAATGCGTATAAAATGTGTAGTATGGAGAATTTCCTCATAATTGCTGTCTTCTATCTTATGTCTTGGGCCCTTATGCAGAACTGATGAGGGACATCACAGTTTGTTTGGACAATTAGAAACAATGAAAGAAAAGGCTAGCCACCCTTTCCCCCTTTTTTTCTTTGTTGTTGGTTTTGCCTTTGAATCACTCATCTCAGTTACTTCTTCAGTTTTTCCCCTGCTGCTCTTGTCCTCCCAGTTCTTTCTATTTTCCAAATATTGCAGGCTTCTCTGAAACGCCGTGTAATTTTTTGTGCTTTTCTTAAATCTTCATCTCCTGGAGTAATTTCAGCTGTGACATTTAAAAAAATTTATCTTAGCTTTGGAGCCTGCAGAGGCTATATCTGAGAGAACTGGAGATGAAATGAAAAGCAAGGACCTCTTGACAGTGTTTGGGAGCTGTTGTTGGGAACTGCACTCAGAGATGGACAGCTGGAAGGCACAAGTTAGATCAAGGGTGATTTTTAGATTACTTTCTTATGGGAACAAGGTTTATACATTCATGTCATGTAAGAATAGGGTAAAATTATTTGGGAGTGTACCCATGTTGTTTAATAACATTTGAATGTAGTGACTTACTCCGGCACTGCAGGACATAGGATTAAACCTGTTAGAATTATTTAGTTCCTATAACTTTCATGAAAATCAGTTGTGGAGCAGCGAAGATGTATCATGTACTCCCTGAATGATGGAAAGTCCACAGTGGGAGCTTTCAGGCAACAGCACCCGCTGACTAGAGAAATTTTATGTACACCACAACTTCGGAAGATATTTCAGTCAAAACTTGCGGCCTAGAGCATAAAGTTGACAAGCCATGAGACAAAAAAATGTGTGGGGTATCAGGCTTTCTTAATTCTATTGTGTCAGAAGTCACATACTTGAAGATTGAGGGAGTTAGAATATTTATTGATATAATGAAAAACACAAAAGGCTGAGGAGAGTAAAGAGCAGAGTAACCTTAATTACAAAGGAGAACAAGAAATGGGATTACTGGGGTGAGGGGAATACAGCAGATGAGGAATTTCTACACCTGTCATGTGTGAGGGGGGAGCTGGAGAAAAGCAGGTGGCAGGCAGGAAGGGAAGGAATAGCAAAGGGAAGCAGGAGGAGAAAGGAAAATTCAAGCCAGGAAAGGTAGCAAGAAAGCCTTTGAAGATCTGGTCTGAGAAAAGAAACAGAAAATAAATTAGTTTGAATTTAATCTCTACTTTCTCAGAAGAATTTGGTGAACTTCTACCCAAAGAAGTGCAGGCAAAGCAGAAAGAGAACAAAGGGTTTGCAGGAAGAATCAAATTTGAAGAAGAGGCAAGTCTGGGCATGGGAACTAGTTAATTTTAAGCACTGTTTAGTGAATGTGTCACTAATGAATGTGTCAGGGATAATGAGAGATGAAACTTGTGGTAAAAGCCTGCCTGGCCACAGGAACTCTATTAGAGGTGTTACACGGTGCAAGAGCAGAAACCGAGAAAGAGGCTCTTGTGAGTCAGACAAACTAAGAGTTGTATTTTTTTCAAACTCTCCTTTATGTAAGTAAGTCGTTCACATGAACCTTCACACATCTGAGCACTCTGGATTAACATAATTCATTTTCTTTCCTGCTCTCTCTGCTAGGTGTACAAGTTCTTTCTCTGTTCGCCAGCCCAACAGCCGCGTGGTTCTGGTTGTAGAGGTGAAAAAGACTTGAAAACGAGCTCATGTAGAGGTTCCAAGCTGTCTAGCAGAGGATGAAACGGCAGTTTTGTTAGTGGACAAACGGTGGCAGTGTGCACAGAGTGACTAAATTCCTGAAGCCCCAGAGCAACTGTGTTGTCTGAGCAAGGTCTTGACACAGCAGTTTTTCTTGGAGGACTGAAGGCAGACCTGGCTTGCAGGAACACTTAAGTGGCCATTTCTATTACCAGTCCATTACCCAGATCTTCTTTAAGCAGTCTGGCTCAGGAAAGTGTTATAGGCAGCTTGCTGTCAAAACCACCAGGAAGACTGGCACAGACCTTGAAAGACTGGAGGGCATTCCCAGTTTACAGGGCTATAGGGTAATCAAGTAGATTCCCAACTGCTGTTCTGCAGAGGGACTGCAAAACCTGGAATTAAACCTGCTTCGGCTTTGAGCCGAGTTTCCCAAGATGAGATTTGCTCCATGTGTATCAGCTTCTTCCCCGCCTGGGTAACTTCTGCCCTAAAAGAGGGAGGGGGAAGTTGCTAAGATGATCTTTCAGATACCTCATGAATAAGGAGCAAGGTAGAGCTGAGCGCTCACCTCAGTGACCTGACTGGAAGGTGGACATTCCAGCCCCTTTGCACAGCAGGGGATCTACGAGAGAGAAACTTTTACAATATCCTGTGAAATGGCCACCTCTAGCAGAAACCACATTTCCCCCCAATTCCCCTTAAGCTCCTTGCTTAAGGTCAGTTTGGGGAAACCGAGCATGTTGAACTAGCGGCAGGAGGGAAGGAAGAGCTGTGACCCTGCTGTTGTCCCCCAAGCAGAGCAGGGGACTTCCAGCTGAAGAGAGAGATTTGTTCCCAGTGCCTTCGTGTCAGAGGATGCAAAACCCACTGCCCAGCTCTGGGTCCTGGGGACCCACTGGCAGCAGAACCTCCCTGCCCAGCCCTGGGGACCCGCTGGCTGCAGAACCTCCCTGCCCAGCTCTGGGTCCTGGGGACCCACTGGCAGCAGAACCTCCCTGCCCAGCCCTGGGAACCCGCTGGCTGCAGAACCCCC
>NW_009951950.1:2975856-2997529 GCF_000747805.2 Chaetura pelagica | reverse complement strand
GAGGCTTCTTCACACCTAGACCGAGGCTTCCTGAATGTTTACACAGGCAGAAATAGGAGCTGGAGCTTGACGTTGCCCAGAGGCCCTGCTTAAGATATGTGTAAACAATAATAAATCAAGTGCTGGTTGTATCCTGAAATATTGCCTCAATTAGCCACATCTCCCGGGTCTCCGTGGTGTAGTCAATAGCTTTCCCTAATTCCCACAACACCATCTGTATGGCCCAGAGTTCACCAGTTAACAGCAGAAGTAGTTAACGCGTCTGCGTGATACTTCTCTGTATATCTTACCACTCTCTGTTTTTATTATTTCTTAAATATTTTCTGTTGTCCTAAATGGAAACATACAGTGTAATTTTAGAGAGACGGTCTGCAGTTGGTTACCCTTTCTTGTCAGTTATGTCTACATAAATGACTAATACGGTTTTGGAAGGGAGAATGAGACTCTAGATCTAGTACCGTTCGCTTATGGGTGAATCTTTGTGCTGTGCGATGAATTAGTTTTTGTTTGGGTTTTTTTAATTGTCACCTACAGTTAAGAGGTGTCCAGGCAAGATTAATTTTTGTCCCTGCCCCTGTTTGGAATATGTTTTATTCATTCCATTAAACAGATCAGAGGCATAGGGAGCATGAACAGTATGTTCTGGTCTGTAGGAGTTGGAAAACGCTTGAGCCAGCATCCTATGGAGGTAGCAGGAGGATGTAGATCACTTTCAGTCTATGCTAAATATCCTGTCAAATTGTGTTTTGTTTATTTAATACTAAAAAAATATTTTGTAGTCTTTAGTTCATGATACTGTTCAATATGTTATTCTAGAGCATGCTCTGCACAAAGTTTTACCACTGCAGTTTTTTTATTAGAATTATAACAATAGCTTAAGAAATGTATGCACCTGGCTATTCTCCATACTATGAATACACTTACAGGTTGTTCCTTTTCCTTTATGGGATGTAAATGTTTATGGTCTGCCTGTGCTGTGGGGCTATATCCCTTTAGTTACATATGTGTAGTTAAAGTGATCTAGCTTCTGCAGCTGGGTAAGCGCTGAAGTCTTATTCTTGAACAAGTCCTTGTTAGCTGTATGTACACATTTTATGGATTGTACTGAACCAGGAGACAAAACATTGTGATCGTATCAGAAATCAGTCTGTGTTTTTCAAGATCTTGTCATTCACAGTTTCCAGCAACAGCAAAAGCATTTTGAGTGCCTTTTCTAAGTAGCTCTATCAAATAAAATTGCAGAATTAAGCTTTTCTGTGTGTAGCCATATATAATTATTACATTTACATTTAAAAAAAAAAACTTGTGAGGAGAAAAACCCCCAAACATTTCACATTTTTTCAGTCTGAAGAAACAATTTCACACTTCTTGATATGTCACTGGTTTTAATCTATCCAAAATAAGTAATTCTAGGTTTTTTAATGTATGTACCATATTCAGTTTATTTTGTTTAGTGTATAACATATTTTTACTGTCAACTGTTACCACTTCACATATTTTCCTGTCATTTTATGATTATCTCCAGGAATACTTCAGTGTAGGTTTCGCCATGTTTTGGTGTGGTTTTGTTGTTTTTTTTAGTATAAACTTCAATTAAATGGTGAAAGGCATCAGGCCGTTTATTTGCAGGGTAGAGATGCTTAGTGTAGGGGCTATTGCTCTGCACTGAAGCTTTGAAGAGTGATACTGTTCATTCTCATTGATCTCATGAGTGATTTAGAGGCATGCATTTTTTTATCTGTGCATATATATCCTTCTGTACCTAAAATGTCTCAAATCTGAAGTGGTTCTTACCATGTAGTTAAAGTGCTTTGCTGGACTGGAATTTATTTTGGTGCTGTTTCCTGTGTGCTAATAGGAAAACTGGGAGTTCTCCAATTTTTGTGTATTTTTGTTGTGGTTAGTTGGGGTTCTATTTTGTATTTGGAAAATCCACATTAGAATGTAAAAAGTCTAATAGTAATTTACAGCCTTGACTTGTACTCTTTCTTAATCTTTTGGATTTAAAAATAACGTTTTAAAACTTATCTCCTTGCAGTCTTCCATTAGTGCAACAGAAGGAGCTTAGAACGGGTTAAATATATGTTTATTCTAAATACTTCAGTCATAAAGTGAATATGTCTTCTAGAAGCTTTCAGAATTTTTATTTCCAGCTGTATTTTTCTTATACCTCTCCCTGTACTGTAAACGCAGTGCTGTAATAAAGTGCTAATAATTCTGATTGCTACCACAGCAAATTTAGAAATGTTTTGGAGCAATTCAATTTCCTGGAAAAGAATAACTCTTTTGCTATTACCAAGACCTCTGCTAACGGCCAGGGGTGAACGATTCACAGAACCACTACTGGGATAGTGGAACTGCTTGTTCTAATGGCTCTGTTAATGTCCTGAATGAAGAGAGATGTAGTCCCAATTGTATTTCAGAGTATTATGTAGTGGTTTGGGAGCCAAATGTTACCTCTGCAAAACTGGCACACATGTGAAAGCTTACAATAAAGCAGATTAATATTTTTATTTTGGTATAAACAAGACTGAATTATTTTCTGGTGTGTGAAATTTAAAATTCCGCAAATGTTACTTCTCTCTTGCAGCAGCTGGTTGCTTCAGTCTCACTTGTTACAAGAGTCTGTAGGTTTAGCAAATTATAAGTCTCGGGGGGAGGGGCGGTATTTTACCATGGCTTAATCCTGCACAAAATGTAAAACAACTTACTGCTCTTCTAAGCAAGAGGATTCCAAGAGCAAGGAAGAAAGCTGCTAATAGAGTTCTTTGCTTCCTTGCTGCAAGATGTTACCAAAGTATTTTTACCCAGACCGTTACAGTTCTCCCCAGGAAAACTGAATGCTGAAGTTCTGCTAGCAGGTTCTTGACTTTATTCAGTAAGATTGTTTCATGCCATAACTGTAGAACATGGCTATCTCCAAGTGGAACTAGCAGTGAGGTAGAAAATAAAATTACAACATCAAGAATCTGGGAACACCAATCTTACTTGTTTGTGAAGCGCTGGCATACTTTTAGGGAGTTGGCAAAGAGCAGCAACCTTGGGCAACACCAAGTTGTGTGGGTTACTAAAGCACAGAAGGAAGTTGGTGTTAGAAGTGAAAATAAAAGTTAGGTCTGCTTGTCATCACATGCTTGGGTATCGTCTTTCATGTGAACACGCTTGTCTGTATTTATTATATTAACTACTCCAGGCCATGTTCTCAATTTTTTTCTGTGTATGTGTAGAAAAGAGCTATTTGCTGCTAAACAAGAAGGCCATTTAATTACTTAAACAGTCAAAAGGTGATTTTTGAAAATGGGAGCTGACTGTGATAATCACATACTCTCCCTTAGCCTGCTGTACCTGTGGGTCTGTAACTGTCATCTTCTGCAGTTTACAGTAAATTCAAGCAAAAAAGTAAAATATAGTAGCTTGCTGCTGGTGTACCAAAAGAGAGGTAGTTAAATTTTTTTTTTTTTCAACATCAAATTCCAGTTTATATATGTGAGCTTTTGGAATTGCCTGTATTTTTCCTTGAGGACAGGGGAAGCTAGGAAACATGGCTATGCTTCACATCCTGCTTAGCTTTTTTTTTTTTTTTTTTTTTTTCAAATTACATAGCAAAAAAAAAAAACAAAGGGAAAAGGATATTAAAATAGTTACTATTGAAAAATCAAGTCCAAGTCTTTTATATTCGAAGGAAGTAGGGGCAATTATGAAACAGAAATTGGAGCGCTATACGTGTTTAACATGGCTAGAGAGTATGGGAATTAAAATGTGTGATCTGTGTTGTATGTTTTATAACTAAAGAAATTCCAGGTCAGTTCATGAGCACCTAATGTATGTGTTCTAGACCATTTTTATGTGTTCTTGGAGTGACTGATGCCAGGAGTAAGGTTATCTTTTTTGTTGTTTTTTTTTGTTTTTTTTTTAATTTTGATATGTTGTTTTCAGTGGCTTATTAGTCATACTGAAATTTGCTGTGATGGGTATTGCAGAAACTTTAAGCTAAAATGATTCACCATTTTGAAAATTACTTTGCGAGAAAGTAAATATGTTAATTTAAAGGAGGGGAAAATGCTTGTTTGACTTATTTAAGAACATATCAGCACTTCAATTCTGGAATTTATGGTTGCAGAGGAGAGAGAGGAACATTCACATGGAGCATATGGCTGTTCCTTGGAAAACTTCTGCAAATCATACGCTCTTTAAACACTTGTTCATGTATGTTACTTGGCAAATATTAACTATCTGAATATTCCATGTAACATGAGTATCTTCCTGTCTGTTGGTCCTTGCATGTGAACTGATTGTGCGGTTACCATCTGGACCAAGTAGTTTAGCATGATGTGTCCCACAGCAGTAGGTGATGGGGAAGTTTAGTCCTTGTCTTTCTTTATCTGTTTATCTGTTTCTCCCCAAACCCCAGAATGCTTAGACAGCAGTCATTCTCGTGGAGGGATGGATCAAAACTGCCATGCGGGGAGAGGTGAGGAACAAAGGTTGATGGTTGGTGTAAATGCAGTAGGCCCAGGAACCTGAAAGGGACGATACTAGCAAAACTACAAATGGTCAGAAGTGGGGGTAACGAGAGAGTGAGAGGTGAGAAAGAGGACAAGCTGTATGATGGTGTGGAGGGAACATTGTGTAATGATAGTATGAGGCTGAAGAGCAGAAAGAACATATATAAGACAATATTGGAGCAGGAAGAGCACTGGCAGCAGAAACGGAAGAGGCTAGAACACAGCACATCTTCCTTGCAAAAAAACAGTTGAACTCATTGCTTCTGGTTTGCTATTACTAAAGAGTAGTGGACAAAGTGGAGCAGGAAAGGAAGAATTTTTATATAATCACCATTTTGAAAGGAAAATAACAGTTCGTTTTATGGCCTACACTTAGCAGCAGAACAAAGTTGTTCGTGTTCATCCAAACATTAGAATCAAAAGAGGGAAGATTCTGGAAAAGTTACCAAGGACTGAAACTGAATTTGTCAAGGGTTGCAAGACCAAGATTTTGTTATTCAGTTGGTCCAAACTGATGCTTGGTGCATTGACAGGCTCATTATTTCTGAAATAATGAAGGACATGAAATAACTGTCAAT
Organism: Chaetura pelagica; assembly: GCF_000747805.2. Taxonomy (NCBI): domain Eukaryota; kingdom Metazoa; phylum Chordata; class Aves; order Apodiformes; family Apodidae; genus Chaetura; species Chaetura pelagica. Next base: position 2,992,446 of record NW_009951950.1, on the reverse strand, counting down.
GGAAAATGTTAATTTTAAGTATTTCCGTGCCAAAAATGTGTAGATGAGATTTTTTTATGCAATCAAGATCTTAAGTCTATTTAAAATGCAGTTATTAGATAAATAAAACTCTTCTTCATCCTTTGAGTGTGCTGCAGTAGCATTAGGAATTCAGGCTTTCATAGAAAGAAACATTAGAAACTTCCATGTTTTTTTAATAAAAATGTTGGAAAACTTACATATGCTTACATAAACTGCTTGCTAACACTGTGAAATACTCAACAGCAATAAAGGCATAGTGAGATTGGTGGTTATTCTGTGTCTTTATGAAACTGCAAAATGTAAACACAAGGTGACATTAATTTCAATCATAGTTTACTGGGTGCTGATACAAATAATAATTAAAGAGGATTTCCTGTTGATTTGGTTTAATTTGTCTGGAAGGATATGATAAAATGAGTGTCTCCACAGTAATATTCCGTACACGCTTGTGTGGATATTCCAGAGGCTTCAATGGCAAAGGAACAGAATTGTGGCTGTCACATAGACAAACCTGCTTATCCATGTGGAGAATGCTGGGGAAACTTGGAGAGTGGAGTTCTGTTTGGGGTTTTGTTTTGTTGTTTTTTTCCCTAACGAAATTGTGTTTGAAAAAATAACTAAGTATCATTTCGTAGGAAAGTTGTAGTAGAATCTTTTCCAGCTAGGGAACTGCTGATACACTTCCTCTGGTATGCAAGGGGTTTTTGGTAGTCTTTCTACAGCAGCAGGGCAGGTAACTACTTTATCTGCTTGATTTTTGTGTCTAAAACTTTATGATGACAACACATCTGGTAAATACTGAGGCAAAAAAAAGTGTTCCTTTGTCCAGTGATAAGTTGGAATGTGTGAGGAATCATGATACGTGTGCTAGGATTCACAAGCAAGAACTGTACAAATCCTTTAGTTTGCAGTTTGAAGAATACGGGGGAGGGGGGGAAACCCTGAAGGAATCTTCATTTGCTGTGTAAATATTGGGGATGAATGAGGGAGTGCAGAAAAATGTATTTGCTTTCTCATACCCTAATCCCCTAGGTGTTTTGTAGCAATTAAAGCTTTGGTTTCTTTTACCAAAATTTCTGTTTAGTCCTCTTCATTCCTTACTATTACTTTATGGAGCTAATAAAGCTGGGTCAAATTACAATGTGAAATGGGTAGGAGGAACTGAGATGCTGTAGGAAGTTTCTTGGATTTGAGAATCTTTTTAATAGTAGGTAGGGGAACTGCCGGAGGATTTTCTTCTGCAACAGAGGCAGGATAGCTAAGTATACTGTGGTGACATTATTTTATTACTAGATTGGGTAGGATCTATCATTTTTCTCTTGTTGTTAGGAAGCACTGTGGTAAATTGGTGATTACATGAATCATGAATGTAAACTATGGTTGTGCGTGCTTCCCATGAAATATGCAGGTGTAAATACAGAGCATGTATGCAGAATTAAGGAGATGAAGTTCTTCAAAAGATCTGGATGCCCTTAATTCTGCTTTTGTTTTGTGCCTCGAGAAATTTATATTATCTTACGCGTGCGTAATACCCATTTTATAAGTTCTGCGTAAGCAGTTTTTGTTTATAAAGTGTCACACTTTTATTCTACTTTTTTAATATTTGGCACCTGCAAATAGGAGAATTTCCAGGACTCCTTTAAAATATTAAAAGCAGAGTTAACACAAAGATTAAATTGCTAAAGGAACACAAATCTTTTCATGGTGTGGTTTGTTGTTTGTCACGCTGTGTGACATTGTGGTGGTGCTTGGAAGAGTCTGGAATAAATACTTAGTATGGCTTGTTAAGTTCTGAAATGGGATCATATGAAAAGAGGATGCCATGAAATATTAATGGGACAACAAAGCAGTATGTATAATGTTGGAGAGCTCTTGCTGCATAAAGTCAGTGCTACATAGTATGTGTGTTCAAAATCCTACAGGCAAAGAAAAGTTTATGATAGCTTGTAGTGTAGCATGTATTTCTGAAGAAATTTAACTTTAGTGGTAGATTTAAATTTAACTTTAGTGGTAGATTTAAATTTATTTCTAATTTTAAGTTTCTTGAAGTATAATATGCATTCAGTTTCTTAAAGTAATCTCATAGTCACTAATATTAATAAATAAATAACTGTATTGCTCCACCACACAATAAAAGTAAAAAAGTAACACAAATCTTATTTTACTGCAGCCAAAAATTGGTTTTGTGGCTTTTTAGGGCTTGTCTCCCAGGGAAATTCATGGCATAGGTGTTGTGTAATAACTGTTTAGCTGTATCTGTGTAGTGCAGCTCGCTGAGGTTGGTATTATATTCTTGAACAGCAACATTATATTTTTAGAAGTACAATACTCTAAATAATAGCTGTACTTGGTATGTATATATGATAGAGGAAATGAAAGCCACCTTGCTGCTGAATGAGGAGTACATTCTTACTGTGCACAGTTTTAATAAACTTGTATGCATCAACTTCATATTGATCTGTTTGTCTTATTTTTTCTTTGTCTCTTTCTAGTCAGGTTGATGGAGAGAGGGAACCACTGCAGCTAAGATAGAATGAATGCCTTGATGGCATATTGTCATGTATACTCTTACTTATTGCTTCATTATTATTATTATTTTAGTCGATAAAATATAGCTCTGTCTTGATCTTGGTGTCTACTAGTATTTTTACATGTCTTTATTTCTTTCTAGCTTACATGCAAAATGAGAGAATTACTGAACAGTGGGTTCTTTTATGCTTGAATGAATGAGGTTATATTTTACTCTGTAGTAAAAACTTTGATCATGATTTGCTGAGTGACAAAACAAGTTGCCCATAGTTCTGGTTTCATTGTTGAGTATTTTCTTTGTTGTGATAACCTGACTTTAAAGCTTGTCTGCAAGAGGAATAAAAGGAAAAAAAACAAAACGGCAATAACAATTCTGAGTTTAGGCTCCACATTGTCTTGGTATTGTCTCCATCTTTTAACAGGTATATCTGCTCCCTGTTCTTGCCCCCACTGGGTTATATGAGAGGATCTCTCATTTTCTTGTTTGATATGTTTTAGGGTAGACTCTAGTCTTAATTGCTGTCAAGGAGGGAAATAGGACTGCAATGTTCTCTGGCTCCTTCCCAGTGAGACTTTTTCCTTTGCAGCAGCTTTCGATAGGACCTGCATTTCTTCAGTACTTTTTACTTTCTGCCCTCAGTGTCTTATACACTATCTAGAAGCTTGCCTATTTCCAGAGTTTCAGTGGAAGGCATTGCAGGCAAGGGCTACTTTCTTCTTCATACATTAAATATTTTTGAGTGACCAGATCTGGCAACAGTGGTGCAATCAGTTCTTTGCTGCAGTTGTTTCTGAATGAAGGGAGAAGGTTTTTCAGATTTGCAGTGGTGAAGTAGTCTTCCTTTATGTCTGAGCAGAGAGAAGAAATAGATAATCCAAATTTATCTGGCAGTGGCCTACATTCAGTAGATGCTATGAATAGTGAGAAGTCCTCTATTGGAAAATAACAGTAAGTTGAGGTGGGTGAAAATGGGTACCAAAATAAGAGAAGATAAATAGTGTGTAAAGAAGGGAGTAAGAGAGTACACTGTTGTCTTGGGACAGAATTAAAAAGTTATGAACATGAGAGAAGTCCATTATTTGGGTATATAGGTCTTTGACAGTTTTAAGAGAAAGTGGTAAGAACTTCTAATGTGTCATTTGCCCCTTGAGACTCCAAGACGAGGTATATAATTTTGGTATGAAACTCCTTCAAGCTCAAAGTTTCATCTCCAACCAGTGACTGAAGCTTATACTGCTTTATAACTTCTCAGAGTATCTTCCCTGCTATATTAGACTTATGTTTCATGAACCAGAGTTGCATCTATATTGAGGGGCTCTTAGCCTTTTTTTAATTTATTTTTTTTCCTGTCAACATACCTGAAAAACATTAATTCTACACTATGTATGTATGAATCTTGGTTCTCAAATCCAAATTCCAGTTTCATCTCACTTTCAAAACTGTTGAAAGTTATTTTCATTCCAGTTCTTACACAATTGGAAAAACTGGGGACACAGGGACTTTGTCTATCTGAGAAACAACGATAATCTGATTCAAGATCTCAGATGAATGTTTTAGCCATCATATAATTTCAGGTGGCATTTGTGCAATGCTAGTGTCTGGAACTTCCCCTGAGATAGTTTTGCAGGCTTTTAAAAATGTTTTTGAGCAGCTGTGTTTTATAAATACATTTTCACAGTCTTTGCTGCTTTGCTTCCGCAGTCATTACTACACTTAAGAAGTAGCTTTAATATATCAAACAAGTGCTATTAAATTAAATATAATTAAAGTAATTTTTGGAAAACTTTTAAAAATGCTGGATAATCATGTAGCAGAACCTGTCTTCACAGAGCATGTGGTCTAATAATGGCTTATTCCCCTTCCTATAGTCTGTTTATTTGTATCATGTAGTTGATTGCTTGATCACAGCCATCATTAGAATATGTTCCATGGTCAAATCAAAGCATGACTACGGAGGTTTAAATTTTTTAAGTCTTTGACTTTTCTTTGTTTTGTGCTTCATTTTTACATAGAAGAACCTTATTTAAAACACTGATGAGTTGTTCCTATTTGCTTTTATTTTTGAGATGTGTCTTGTCTAGTTAAGCAGACAAGCACTGAGCCAGAGAGTAAATACAAAGGTTGAACAGCAAGCAAGTTGGCAGTCCAAATGTAGCCTTCTTTTAGAGATGGCAGCAAAAAAACATAAATACAGAGAATTAATGGAATAATATGAGGGAAAGGTTCAAGTAATAGCATAGTATAGTGAGTGTAATTAGAGAGTAATAAAAATGCAAAAAGAATTTTAAAAAACGTGCAAAAAATCCTGTCAGTTTAGATGAATTTGGGGAGGGAGCCGCATAGTGAACAGAAAAATTTTCTTTAATCATATTGTCTCAGAAAGTGTATTCTATGTTGTTGTCTCCTTCTGAATATTCCTTTGTTGGCTTTTAGGTTTTTGTCATCTACATTGTACATTGCTGGGATTAACTCTGCTGGAACAAGATAATGTCTTCTTCATGAGTTGAAAAAAAAGGGGTGAGCAGCTTTCTCATGTACATTATTTTAACTCCTTTAGAAAAGCAGTGTGCCCGGGAAGCAAGTATCATTATGTATTTTGATGAAAAGCCAGTTCTGTATGCTTTTCATGTGTCAAACAGGTTTGCCGTTTTGATTTTTCTTTCTTTTTAACTTTGTATGTGAATATGAGCATCTATGTTATAGAGCAAATACCAAGACTGAAGTTAAATAAGAATGAACAAATAGCTATGCTGAAACTGCCAATCATCCATTTCTGTCTGAAGGACTTCAAAGGAACATGTATAGGGGAAAATTAGAAGGAAAAATTACTTGTTAACAAGTCTGCTGGGTAGTTTCTTCACAACCCTAAGACAGTTAGTGGTTGGTTTATACCCCGAAGCATAACTATTTATATCTCTTACACACATCTGTTGTAGCTTGTGTATGTTAAAAATGATATTACTGAATTCCAACAGCTTACTTGCACCTTAATGTTACTGGGTGGTCCCTTTGCTCTTAATTATGAAAGAGTAAGTAGAGCAAATGGGGAGTGATGTATGGTAAGTGACGAATTTGTGTACGAGTCAGCTCACCTTTAATCTCTTTTCTTAGAGACTCCTTAACTTGCACTAAGTCTCCCCATTTCTAATCATGATTACCCCTCTTAATTTAGCTTCCTTTCCATTCTGTTTTAGCTTCATGCTTACTTTAATTAAAGGCTTGGATTTTTTTCCTTTTGCTTCATTTTGCAGAACACGGTGCTTTTATGAATTCCCTTTCGCCACAGCTATCAGTGTAGTTGTTGATTGCAGTTCATGCATCAGCTTACAGTTTACAGGACCTTAAACATTTCCTTGGGCTTTCCTTATACTTTGTTTTCAAAATAAATAAAATGAGAGTTAATTCTGTTCTGCATGATGCAGACTGGCTGACTCTCTCAGCCTCAGGTTATTTTTCTTTTCTGTAACTCTTTGAATATAACACATGTACAGTTTTCCTTCAACTCACAATTTGTTTAACAAAGAATAATTGGCATTTTTAAAGCTAAGCGATCCCCAGAAGTCATGTGTTCTTAGGCCCACTTCAGATACCTTAGGCCATATAGTACTGGCTATGGCTGTGCTGGTTAAAGATAGTCCTGCTGTGAATTGATAATCACCACACATAAGCCAGAAATTACCACACTAATAGGTCAGCCAAGAGCAAGGGTTGTATGAGTACACAGCAATGTGCTTCAGACAAAGTCAGCTGGTTTACATCATAGCCACCTTTAACAGTGGGTTGAAGCAGCCTAGCTGGCTTCATGTAGAAAGCATCAGAAATCGTTCACATGTTCTGTGAGCTCAGTGGTAGAGCTGTGGAAGTAATTAACTCTGGCAGGGTGGCAGTGATAAACATCTGGGAGCGATACCAGCTTCATCTAGCATTGTTGTTTCCAGACTGAACATCTGCTTGGGCTGCATATCTGCTAACTAGAAATGGATGCTGTATCCTAAATTAGGTTATAAAAGCCAAATGTGTAAATACCTGATCAATTATTTTTCTTAAAGTTTAACATAGTTTGTCTCTTAGCGCTACTGGGTAATGAGAAGATGTTTCTTCTTAGTGAACCAAAGTAATTCCTCAGTTAATTGCCTCAATTTAAGTGTGTGATTAGCTCAATTTGTTCTTTTCTGTTTGCAGTAGTTGTCTTCACTAAATCTCATCAGTTGCTATCTTGCGTAATAGCTTAATCTTCTTCTACTGTAATTATAAGTCAGAGGGGAAGCTCTTACAGGAAATATATGGATGTACCCATGTAGAATTCTTTCCAACCATTTGCCTGGGAGAGAATAGGGCAAAAGTCCTTCTTGAGGAAATAGTTTATGGATCTAGCTCAAATCTGTGCACATCTTTCTTCCTTCGTGCGGCCTGAGGGACTTCCAGAAGTGAAATGTCTGCTATGGAAATCTGGAAGGAAGGGTTGGCCCAGCTCATCTTGTTCTCCATAAATTCTTGCCATGTCCCATTGTCTTCACCAGTTTATATGTGTTACCTTTGTTGCTTCCCTCTCTGTGTTGTTCTTTGTGTGACTAATATGATCTCACATCCTTGCTCTAAGACATTCTTCCTCTTCTATGATTGTTTTCCCTCTTCTTACTTCCTCCTTTCTAAGAACTCCATCTTTCTCCCACAGCCAAACAAAATTTCTTTAATAACATTTTGTGGGGAGCTTTTTATTTTTCAGCTTTTAAGACAATCACTGAGTGGCATTTTCTCCTTCCTTGTTGATCTGTTCAACTGTTCTATCTTTGAGGGTAGTGTGGTCTGAGCTTTGGATATAGTAGGAAATTAAATGTGTACCTTTTAAGAAGGAATAAAAGCCCATTTGTATGAGCCCATTCACTGTATAAATACAGAAAAACACTAGTGACCCAGCTGTAAGCTACCATTTTTGGAAGATAAATGTTTACAGTTAAGATGAATTCTTACAGGCTGATGTTTTATAATATGTCCCAGTATTTTGAAAGATACTCACTTCGCTATTGTGGCAAATGCTGATTTAACTTCAACATTAATGATTCATAACTATAAAAAAATGTTAACAATCTGAAGTACTTCTGTCAGTGAGTGCATTTATGTCATTCCCTTTTTTCATTTTGGTGTAGGTATTGGTAATGTTTTTGGAGTTTCAGAGAAAGAGATACTGTTGTTCTACAAAGACAGGTAGACAAACCAGAGAATACTTTCATTAAAGCAACTTGAAAAACTCTAAATGCAGTCTTTACTCTTTTCCTCTATAAACTGTATTCTTAAGAAAAACGTATGTCAGCGTAGGAGTTTCCAAACTGTAACATACCTTTTAGCTAGTATTCCACAACCTACATAAGTAGGGATGATATGGGCATGTTTCTGCAGATAGAAGCATGTTCAGCTCTGCGAGCATATGACCCGATGTCAGAACCACCATCAGCTGCCTCTGCTCATATTTGTGGTTCCTAAGTTGCTTTTGAGTGTGTAAAATGGCAGAGACTTCCAAAGAGCAACAGCTCCATTTATGCATGAGTGAGTGAAAGTCAGTAACCTCGTTTGTAAAGGAAGTCATGTTTATGTCCTCCTGATGAACTTCTCTGGACTTCAAAGCTGTTTAAAAAAAAAAAAAAAAAAAAAAAAAAAAAAAGAAGAAAGCACAGTAATACTTAGGAATTGGACTTTGAATAGAACTGATGCAAAGTAAGGCTTGAGGTTTGTCCTGTGGACTTAAGTTTCTCTCTGTGTTAGAACTGTTTAGGAAATAGAGAACGGAATCTTAAAGTTTGTCTTCTGTTTCCTAAATGGAACAGTTGCTCGAGACTATTATAATCCATAGGAGAAAATATCCAGAAATGTAAAAATTGGTCTTCAAAATGGTTGTATACTGTAGCAGTATGCAATGGTGAAGGAAAGATTTTTAATGTAGTTGCAAAAATTGTAGTGACTATTAAAAAGATAACAGGTTTTTTTCAGAATTTATAAACTTGGGGAAATTGTAGAACTTAGTTCTTAGATACTGATGTTAAATGGAAGAGAGCAGAAAACCTGGAATTAATACCTGGATGTTACAGTTTTCAGGACATGAGCTCTGTCTTCTTTTTTAGTATGAATATTTTTCTATTAGCTAAACATTAGGACTCCTATGTGTCAAGGAAAATTGAATCCTATGGTGGTATTTAATGGTAACAGTTTAAAGGATTATGTGAATTCAGTTATAATGGCTGCTAATCTGACAGAAATTACATGTAAATTAGTCATTTAATGGATAAAATCTGTCTGGTGGTGGTGCTATGCTAATTCTTTCAATGTTTTTTTGGGGGGTTGGGTTTGTTTTTTTTCAATTAGTGAATTTTTTACTTTAAAAAGATGTTTAACTCTTCTACTAATGCTTAGAGGGAATGACATACATAAATCTAATTGAATTATAAATCTTATTAAACTTCTGAATTCCTAGGTCACTTTTTGTAACTATATAATCACATAGGTCCAATTGTTTATAAGTTATTAGATATTGTTGTATTCTTTGTTGAACCCTAAATGGCTTAGATGGCAGACTCCTGATGTCAGAACTTATTTGAGACTTTGGTTTCTAAGAGCAATTTCAGGTCCTAACTTTAAATTATGGTTTTCATACTCATAAATAAATGGAGTATTCCTTAGCACTTGCAACATTTGGTTAATCAATTGTAGACTATTATTATTTCAGTTACAGTAATTCTCAACATCTTGTTAGCCTTTTCAAAACACAGAAACATAAATCTTTGCTTGTTTCTCGATTTTACGTATTACCTTAGAATAAGTAGTGCAAAAATAAAATGTTTACTTGAAGCTTGTTAATGTAAAAAAACCTCAGCCTTGTATGAAAAATCCTATGTTAAAATATGAATTGATGCAATTAAGTTTTTGCTGGTGAAACGAGCATTTTCCATTTGTGTTTTCCAACCTGTTTTTTTTAATTTATTTATTTTAAGAAAATTCTAGTTATATTTGCAGTGCACTCACATTTTTTGGGCAGACGTGCATAAATTTTAATCTTTTTTTTGTCTTTTAAAATTGGATTAGAAGTGGTCACTTTTTGTAACTGACTTTTTTTTTTTTTTGGTAAGGAAAATTTGCTCATACCTACGATGATTTGACATAATTAACGTTTTCTTAACCATGATGGCAACACAGACATTAAGTATAGACAACTATCAAGATGGACAACAGGTAGGTGTGTTTTTCTTTTTTGAACTAAATGCGTTTAGAAATAAAAGAAAGATAATTACTTTTTCCTTAATGTCAGTTTTGACATTGCATATCTTTTCTTGTTTCTAAAGTTTTCAAAGTGATAATCTGCTGTTTAATACTTTGATACTTATTAAAGGTGTAGGTAATCTTTGCATGACTTTGCTTTAACTTCTGGAAGAATGGTTAGGTAAGTGGTTTTCTTCTAAACCTACTCTAGATTATTTTTGTGTTGGAATGCTCTCTTTTAGGAAAGTCAAATGGACATCCCTAGTATTTTGTGTGTATGGAACTTAAGTGGTCTTACGTGTCTGCAGTTACAATAGATAGATGACATTTATGCAAGTCATAGACTTGCTGGTCTTCAAAAAGCGAAGGATGAATTTAGTTATTTAGAATTACACGCTGCTTTGACTGCATTTAAGTTGATGCAGTTATGCTGTAGGCTGAAAACTGATTAAATACTCAAATTCATTGTAAGGAGATTATTGATTAAAATTGCTAATTAGAAAGCTTGTCAGTGGGCCTCCAGTTTCTTAGTTTGGTTAACAAACAGCTAGAATAATGAAACATGCTCAGGTATGTCTAGTCATGATGTTTCTTTTTTTGTACAACAAGCTGTATATTGCAACAGTTTGCATTGCTACATTATAATACTGTTAGCTGGAGACAAGTCATGCTGGTGGCCTGTACTCTGGAGACCCTTTTTTATGTTACTTTGTGTCAGCCTTAAGCAGTAAATGCATGTACTTTTGTCAGCAGATGGCAACAGTGATGAACAGTCAGAAGAAAACCAGCAACTTTCCATCACTTACAAAAAGATGTTTAACAGAATGCATTCTGGGATTATTGACTTTTTTTGCTGTTTGCTTCTCTTATTGTAATTCTAATTTCTCTCTCCTCTCACCTACATTACATCTTTTACTGTTTTCTTCCCCATCAAATACATGCCATCCTGTGACACATCAGTGAAAGTTATACATGTTTTTGTAAAGAACTGGTTGGGAGAGAATATTTTCTTTTTATTTGTTTTGTATTTTAAGCTTGCTGTGACCAAGATAAGTAACTTGGGTGCCTGGTGCTTTTGTAGTTTGGAAATGGCCCACAGAAGATAGCTAGCAGTTTATACAGAGCTATTTCCTCCTTATAGTGAGAGAGAGCCCTAACTGAACATGCTCTCTCCCTTTGAACTCCAGAGATGTGTGGCTTCACATTTATAATAATTTGTATTAGTCATCCCCTTTTACTTTGCCCCTCCTTCTTGTTATTAATTAATAAATTAGTTCATTACTTGTATCTTCTTTTGCAAGCATTCTGTATTAAAAATAATCTGTGCTTGCTGAGGAAGCTTTTTGCAAGCAGACTGCTCTGTTGGGTAGGATATACTGGCATTTTCTCAGTTTCTGATTTTACTAGGAGATGGCTTGGCTGGGACAGGAAATAAAGCATAAAACTCTTGGTTCTCCGAGACTTCTTGTTGGGAATATTATCAGTTCTTTCTGCTTATGCTGTGTGGAAATAGATTCAATTCTGTCAGAGTTGGGGTCTATAATTGTTTCTGGAGGCCAGCCCTCCTCTCAGTGTGTTCCAATGTGTGATGGATATGTACATCTCATGGGAAAAGAGGGTAGAGGATTGTCTTCTTTACACTTCTGCATGTGTCAGTTCTGGCTGCCTGGTGATATCTAGAACAATGTTTGTCCTCTACTCAAGACAAAACTTGTTAGGGTTAAAGTGGAATAAAATATTGTAGTGATTTCTTGTCTTTGTACAGATGTTCCCAGTGCTCAGAGGGGAGAAAACCAAGGATTTTGGATTCAGAGGTGGAAACTATGACTTTCAGAGATCAGGTTCCTTTAGGACCTCTTAGTCTGGAAGATATTTAGCTGGTAGTGATTGGCAAACCACTTTTCAGCACCCTCAAAGCATCACAAAGGCATGACCAGGCTCTAGTGCAATTTAGGAGGTGCTCAGCAGAAGCTGTGGCTCTATGTTGATTTTTCCAGTTGTGGCAAATTGTGTGGCTGTATGTTAAATGGCTCTGTAGAAGCAGTTACTGCTCTTTTCTTCAGTAGCTTGATATTTCTAAAATAATTTGTTATTACAATACCTGAATTTGAGTGGTAAAGGTCAGGGAGGTTATGCTCCTGATAATGGAAAGATTAGAGGGACACAGGACATTTCAGTGGACAAGAAAAACTTCAGGACCTCTTTGCTTCAGTATCTTGATACAATACACAGTAAGAAATAAGAAAGAAAACTTCAAAGTAGAAATTTCCCTTTCTTTTGTTTTAATCCTAAAGGCTTTTTACGCAAACATCCCCATAAAATTTTTTACCAAAAAAAAAATAATGTTTTTTGCTAGCCTTTTCCAAAAATAACTACTTCATAAACAAAGTGCTATAAGAATTTGCTAATATCTGTCATTCCTATTCTAAAGCTGAGTGCTGAAACTTGAAGTGACCTTTACACACTACCCATCAAAAAGTGTCAAGGATTAAAAATGCATTTTTGTTACTGCTGTGGCTTTTTGAGTAAGTGCCAAGTCATACCAACCTTCTGGCAATTTAGTAACCCTTTGCACTGCTATTTCCTTGAAAACAGTACACTTATTTTGTGTCAAGCGTACAGATTTAGTTACAACTTACTCTTTTTCTACAGATGCAAGTAGTAACAGAGTTAAAAACTGAACAAGATCCTAACGGCTCTGAAACTGATGCAGAAGGGGTGAGTCCTGCCCCTGTAGAATCTCAAACTCCAATGGATGCAGACAAGCAGGCCATTTACAGGTAGTAATGGAGTCATGTTCTGTCTTTTGAAGGGTAAAAAATAGAGGAATATTTTTTTTTATTAACACTAAGTTCCTTGAAATCAGATAATCTCTTGGCTAACTGTCTCAGTAGCTTTCAGAGAAAGAACAAGATCAGATTAGCTTCACTGTCTTTAGCCAAGTGAAATTCAGCAAGCTACTCAGACTGTTCAGCTGTGGTCACTATTTGTTATACTCGGTTTTATCTTTAATGTGAGATTTTATTTTTTACAATCTATTGCCCAGTAAACAGGTCAAACTTGATTTAATGTTGATGGATAAAAATGCTAATTTGAGATTTTCCAGTGTTAAGTGCCATGCTAAGCGCTATGCTCAGTTTTGATGTGCTTAAGTGTTCTTTCACTTCAAGTGTTTTGTAAAGACAGTTATTGCCAGTTTGCAGGTGAAAAGCATACAGCCCAAAAACCCAAAGCAGAAAGATTTATCCACTCATTTACAGACTTGTACTACCAAAATTATCTGCTCTGTGTATGATATCATAGGAGGCCTCTGAGTACAGTCTGCATACTGTTCTCAGTTCTGTAAAGTTATCTGTGGTGTTTAAATTAAGTTCCACATTGAAGAATAAATTAAATTATTAAAGTGTGATAAAATTAAATCTACATTCATTGTATTTGCAAACCCTAATCCTCATTTCTAATGCACTGTATTACGGTCTCTTGCCACTCAATTACAGTGAATTAAATACTATGTCATAGCTTTTTAGGTTGTGATTGTTCTCTTTATTTAAATATACATATTTTAGTCACAGAATGCTTTACTTGTCTCTAGAGTGTGTGAGAAATCAAAATAGAAAGACCGAACAAGTTTTCATCATGTTTTACTGTAGCCAGTGGTATTACATGCAGTCTCTTCCAAGACTTGCTTTTCTGTTTCTTCTTCACATGTGCCAGATGTTTTACTTTTCAGTGGTGTACATATAAGTGAAAATACTTATTCATGTATTTTAACTTCTATTCTAGGCACCCACTATTTCCCTTGTTAGCACTATTATTTGAAAAATGTGAACAATCTACACAAGGCTCAGAAGGCACAACTTCTGCTAGCTTTGATGTAGATATAGAAAATTTCGTAAGGAAGCAGGAGAAAGAAGGAAAACCTTTTTTCTGTGAAGATCCAGAAACTGATAATTTGGTGAGTAGAAGCTGTTTCTTTTCTTTTTGAAACAATCATTACATATGCCTCTTCTTTCTAATTTCTGACTGCAACTGGTGCTTATAGTTTCTTGTCATATGTTTTTCTTCCAACAATAAATTCTTCTTTATGTTAATGCTGAGAAACTTTTTATATATATTTTTTTTCTGACTCCCTTTTCCCCCTCTTATCTGTAAACTTATATTGGGCCCTTTCCAGTGTTTCCCATTCTAAACTGGCTGAAATCAGTGTATAAGATATGAGCAGAAACATGTTTGCAATAGCCAGGCTGACTCTGCAAATCAGTTTTAGAGTGTCAGGTGTATAACATGTTTTTCAAAAACATGTCATCATCTGTTGTTTTTTTTAATCAAAGTTCATCTAGTTAATATGGGAGAAGATTTGTTATAAGATGAGCTTAGAAACTCTAACATATACAGGTTGGTTTTTTTTTTATATGTCATTGTCTCCTTTAGGTTTTCTGAAAGTCCTTTCTGTGATGAAGCTATGATTTCCCCAGTCTCTTAGTCTCCCTCTTGAATCATGTCTCTAGAGAACACCTCTCTTGGCATGCCCATTTCCAAACTGTCTGCCTGTCTTACTCTCTTTAGAGTCATGTTGCAGCTAGATTTTAGCATATTCAAGAATATTAGAATTATAGGGATGAAATGTTTTGTTTCATTTTTGAAAACTATTCCTGTAAGGGACTATGTAATAAAACAAGTCTTCATCCTTGAGTCGACCTCGTAGGAGGAGAAAAGGTTACTTTAAATATTGAAGTTCACGAACAAAACTGAACATATGGGACGCTGTAAACAACAAAAATGGGAATGTTTTAAAGCTGATTTTCAAGAAAGATTTGTGTGTGCAAATAATATCCTGTGTGAGAGGCTAAAGCAATGTACCTGGAGAAAACTCTTAAACAAAACCAAGACTTAAAACAAGAAATAAATCTGAGATTCTGTTTAGAATTGGCAGGAGTGTTGCAGTGAACAGTGTCTTAGGAGGGGCACATATTGTTGCAGAAAAAGGGTCAATTTTGGCTGCTTTTTCAAGCAGCCTTAATTGTGATTTTGCTTAATTTTATTTCTTTCCAAGTACTTTATGACTAATTGTTAGTGTACTTAAGTTCTGAGGAGAGAGTATTTAAATAGTGTCATGGAAAATAAAGCTACAAGAGTCTTTATGTGTAATCAGACCAGTGTGAGAGTAAAGAAAGCAGAAGATGGTATGTTCTAGAGTGAGGCAAGCTTTTACAGCTCTAGCTAAAAAGGCATAAAAAATTAACTTCTCAGCTACTTGTAACTTTTTAAGTGAAGGTTACTGTGCCCGGGATTGAAGTAACTCAATACATTTTATTAGTTGTCTTAGTCTGTGTAAATACAAAGTCACCTTAGATTTAATCTGCTTCAAAAATTGATCAAGTTATCAGAATTCATTTTGCACTAATCCACCTGCAAGAATGCTTTCAAAAAATTCTCTTACAGATTTGGGTTTGAAGCTCTTTGTCTTATGGATGCTTTTATTTTCAGTTTAAAAATTTTTTGAGGCTCAAATAAGGTTTTTGTTCTGGGTCATCTTCTAACACCAGTGCCCTTTAGAAAGATGGGAAAGGAGGATGCATACTATGACACATTATGATACTCTCAGGATAAGTGTAAAGATTCTCAGTTCATAAATGAAGAACAGGCATTGTCCACTTTGTCCAAAGTTACAACGAGAACAAAATTGAACCCCCAAAGTCTCAATATATTAATAATTAGATCTTTGTGGGCAAATATTGATGCAGTTCACCTGATAAATATTTATTGATACATAGAGTAACAGCACCATGAATAAACCCTGTAGCAGAATGACTGTTGTCACCATAAGAATTAAAAATAGAATATGAAATGAGAAAAATTAAGACAAGGGGAAATAAAAACTCAGAACAGGAAAGCTCTTGGGCAAATTTGGGGAGGAATAAAAAAGAGCATTATTCAGAGAGAAGGAAAGAGAGCCATTAGTTTCTGAGGAAGTCTAAATCCAGGCAAAAAACTGCAGTTCATCACAGATGCTAATATTCACATATACAAAGTCTTGTGCATTGTTTGGTTGTTAATGAATTGCACACAGAGTTCTCCAAATAACATACCAGTTTCAGGATCTTGTGGTTTGACCCAGTTATACAGAAAGTTAACTACCAGGAATATTTATAATTTTGGAATCTCTTCATTCTCTATCTCTTTCACTCTGTAATATGTTTGGGGTTTTGTTTCTGCTATCACTGACACCTCCAGAGTGCTGCTTTCACATCAGTTGTGAATTGGAAGATGCCAATTAGATTTTCCATGGTTCGCTCTTCTGAGACTTTTTTGACTGTACTTGCTTCCAACATTTTATTAAAAAATGGGCATTAGTTCTGTTCTACATGAAGCAGGTCTGCTGCCTTGCTAAGCCTCAGGCTATTCTCACATGTAACTCTCTGAATTCAACAAAAATGTGCTGTTTTACCTTATCTCTAATCCCAGATTTTTTTCAGAGGCATGTGTGAAATCTAATAGATGGAGTGTAGTAGGTCTGCCTCACTGGATGAGGAGGTAGCAATGGATGTGATTTTTCTTGACTCTACTAAGGCTTTTGACATTGTCTCCTATAATGTTGTCATAGATGAACTGATAAAATATGGACTAGATAGGTGAGCAGTGGGATGGACTGAAAATGGCTGAACTGATGGGCTCAAAGAATTGCAGTCATCAGCATGAAGTCCAGTTGAAGTCTAGTCATTAGTGGTGTACTCCAGGGGTAGAACCCATACTGTTTAATGTCTTCATTAATCACATGAATGATGGGACAG